>NC_090190.1:42529719-42797219 GCF_024679245.1 Pseudorasbora parva
TTAAAACACTGTGTCTGAAGGGAGATTATTAACAGCGGTGTTCAGAGGTAAAATAACCTGCATCCCTTAATTAATCAACTTTAATTAACATAACAGTAATGTAAAATTGAGATAACCTCAAATAAGATGTTATGAGATGATCATATGTAGTTATTTAGTTTAAACTTGGCGCTAGAGACGAACGTCGGTCAGGTAATCCGTCATTATGTCACATTAAAGACGTAACTTCACATGAATGAAATAAAACAGCCATGAATGAGAGCCTGTTGGAAATAAAAGCGCCGACCTTGTTTGTCTCTCTGTGTTTATTCTCAGTCGCGTTCAGCCGTTCTCTCACAGGCTACCGTATGTTAACAAGACCGACACGTTTAAAACTCATTATATTATATTAACGTCTGCTATATAACATTATATAACAATTCAATGTTTTATAATCAAATTAATTACAGCTCCGTGAAAATGAATGCCTATCTCTGCGAGACGTGTGTTAAACGCAGAGATGAAAACAGCGCTCTGTCATCAGGACACAAACATCATTCTGATACCGTACTAGATGAGATCGACTCTTTAAGAAAAAGAAATAAACCGGCGAATACCTCATAGCTTTTACAATGTGTGCATAATCCAGAGAATATTCACTCTTTAGTCTATTAAACACATAACCTTTTAAAACTGTAGTTTAAAATGAACGCTTATATTTATGCTCATAGTTATGGGGAGTTAAGAGACTCGACTCTCATTTGAAAACATTAGACTTATAAATGTATTTTGCCTGTTGTTAATATGGCTGTATTTATAAATAAAAAGGTGAAACAGCATTAATGTTAAAAAGACTGCACCGTATTTAAAAAAAAATTCAGACTATTTATTGGTGTAAATGTCTTTTGTTCTGTATGTAAGGGAGTGAAACTAAATTGGTTATTGGCACATAAACATGCAAATAATCGGTATTGGTTATAAAAAAATCAATATCGGTCATAATTTTTTCTATACTGATATTAGCCCTCTGTTTAGTGTCTGCTGTGAGTCTTCGGTGAAAACACCCACTGTTGTGATTGGCTGACATCTTTGCATGTGAAATGAGATTACGTGTGGAGGGGGCGTGGCTTAGTAAGGGGGTGTGGTTTAATGAGGCGCAAGCAGAGAGAGATGGAGAGCTGGGGCCCGTTCGTCGTCCCTCGCTTAATACATCCCAGATGATTTGACAGATCCCAGATCTTCTAATCCTGATAACTGATCTCTGGCTAATTTGGTTCTTCAAACGAATTTGCGGATTGGATTTATATATCTGGATTAAGTTATCTGAGATCACTGCTCGTGCCTGTGTTCCCAAAAGAGATCATCGATACTCCAAACCACGATCAGCAATGCGGCGATTGGTTGGCGTCAAGACAACAGAATGACATCATATAATTAAAAAAGCCACCTGGCAAAAAAAGAAGAAATACCCAAGAAGTCCTCGCTGCAGCCTGTAGCACGATGACGTACTGGATCAGATCCAACACGAACTGGACACGCATGCGCGGTGGTTTCATTCACAATTCGATGACGTCCTATACGCATGCGCAGAAGAGTTTTGGGGACATCATTGAATGCACAGGAGAGTTTTGCTGGATAGATAAATACTCCGAGCCTGGATGCCAGCCGAACTCAGCCCCGCCCACAACATTTTTAGGTCGGGCAGTTCGGTCTGGCCTCTCTCCATAGAGGAGTAATTATACCCGAACAGAAACTGACCAATGAGATCATCAGGGCGGGCTTTAGCCGATGATGGACAGATGATCAACAGAAACTGACCAATGAGATCATCAGGACGGGCTTTAGCCGATGACGGACAGATGATCAACAGTAGCTGACCAATGAGATCATCAGGGCGGGCTTTAGCCGATGACGGACAGATGATCAACAGTAACTGACCAATGAGATCATCAGGGCGGGCTTTAGCCAATGATGGACAGATGATCAACAGTAGCTGACCAATGAGATCATCAGGGCGGGCTTTAGCCGATGACGGACAGATGATAAACAGAAACTGACCAATGAGATCATCAGGGCGGGCTTTAGCTGAAAAATGGCGTTTGGGGGGTAAAATGAATATAACCACAAACCGAACACACACACACACACAGCACGCGCCCTTTAAATATCAAGTCAAGGCAAGCAAGAGAACAACACACATAAAGGAAAGTTAATTCACTATAGTCCCTTTCACACTGCACGTCGGATCCGCAATATTCCCGGACCATTGCCGGGTCGCCTTCTGTGTGAAAGCAACCACGTCCCGGGATTGATTACTGAACTGAACCCGGGTCGGGGCTCTAGTAACCTTGCGGGATTTGACCCGGGACGAGCGCTCTGTGAACTAAAGCCCAAACTAATGCCGCAACGTGTGCGTAGTTATCGTGCGACTCCTAGAGCTTGTTTCTTCAATAACACAACCCTGCAGTGCCAGAAGAGCTCGTCGGTGTTTTAAACGCAGAGAGTGTTCGTATACAAAAGAAACTCAAATTAAACAAGCAGAAATGAGCGCAAACTGGACACAAGTCGAGACCACGGAGCTCCTTACTATCCGCGCTGAAGCGGAGATCGCTCGCCGTTATACGTCACATCAGGATGTCACGTGTCAACTCGATCCGGGACCGTTACGGGTTGTGTGTGAGCTCACATATTACGGTATTTCACTGGCAGTGTGAATGGACCAAATCTAGCGGCCCGGGAACAAATGCTGGGTCGCATTATCCGTGTATTTGCCGGAATTGCAGTGTGAAAGGGGCTTATTTGAGAGAGCCTGTCGGCAGACCAGGCTGGACAGCATTCATCTCTCATCCATGCATTCATAATATTAGAATCCGAGTGAAGCTTATGCGGTATGTTTATTGCCTAGAAGTTCGATGCGGTTGAGCTGTTTATAGACCTGTGTCGTGTCAGGCCTGGAGCTGCAGAATCAGGCGCTGTTCTTCCGTCCAGGCGCTGCTTCACAATCTGACGTCAAGGTGAGGCATATTCTGAGATTCTCGTTTTCTGGGTCTGGTGTCTATAAAAGCTTTTCTTTGACTAATAAGGAAGTTTTCAGCTCTGAAACTTACAGGATATTCTTATATTACCATGACCTTTATATATCAAAAGTTGATTTCTAGATTAGACCCCTTTAAAGGGTAACAGCCCTAAAACAACTTTTTTTAGTTAATGGTCTGTAAGACTGGGGCTTTAGTGCTGTTCATTAATTTGAGTAAATGTTTTGTCATTTGGGTATAAAGTGTTTTAATTCTATATATGGTGTAAAAGCGTCCGAGTGCGGCCCTCTTGGGGTTGATTGGCTCTGCAGTTGAGTTTTTCTATTGGACGTTGTTTGCAATGTATGTTGTCTCTTCCAACGGCTAACTGCCCAAATCTATTTTAGGGGCATTCAGTAAGGATTGGACTGTTCTCAGATTAGGTCAGTGGTTTATTCTCAGATTATTCTCTCTTGCGCTTCTGCTTCGTCAGAGTTAACCCTTAAACGCACACCTCGGGTCATTCACCACCTACCCCCTCATTCATTTGTTTTTTTAAAGCAAGAACATCAACTTTCTTGCTGTCAGTCAAAATGTTGATTTTGAATAGGTTTTGATAAAATGTTTGAGATGGCAAATACGAGCCAGATGTTGAATGTACTGGGAACTGAGCTCTGACGAGGACAGTGAAGATGGTATAAAACATCTGCTCAAACTGAACCCTTACAAGCTTCAAAATGTAGAAAAATGCTTTATTTTACTCTGCTGTACTTGTTACTGTAATATCAGGAGAGTTTTATATTATCGTGACAGGTATCCATCTGTGTTAGAAATAGATCCGGGTCACTAAAGACCCAAATATGTAATAATGATGGCGAAACATTTAAGGGTTAAAGCTGCAGTTTGAGTCAGCGGCTCTGGCCCTGTGTCCACAGATAATTCACCCTTCTCCACTTCAGGTGAAGGAGAAACGTCCTCTACTTCAAATCACTCTCCATCTTTGCAAGTCTGACAGCTGTCAATCAATCCTTCACTGCGGTTCTGATGTACGCTCAGCCCCGCCCCTGTTCATCTCCGCCTCCGCTGGGCTCTTTTACACTTGACTGGTTTGGGAGAATATGTCAAGCCACAGCTGCAGGTTTACTCGCTGTTCACACACACACACACACACACGTCACTGAACCAGTTTATAAGCCATGGACAGCTTTCAAGGAAGGCAAAAATCCACCACACATTCATGAATCTGCTAAACATTTGATTATTTCAAATCATGTCACATTTATGGTTTGGGCATTGTTGCAAATACATGCAATGTCATTAGATCACATGACCTTTAAAATATATAACTGATTTGATTATTTCCAGAACTGGGAAGAATACATTTTAATAAAGCCCTAAAGTAAAGCATGTATACAAAGAGAAAGAACAAAAATGATAAACTCAACAAAGACATATTCCCAAAAACAGATGCATTGAAGATGTGTGACAGATACGAATATAATAATTCTGGGTTATTTTTTTAAAACCCAAATGCTGGGTCATTGGGTTATGTTTATTATTTTACCCAGAGCTGAGAGTTTTTCTGTAACTCCCTCACATACCGACCCAGTGCTGGGTCAGTGTAACCCAATGTTGGGTAAGAGAATGTCCGAGGGGAAACTTCCTGAATGAAATTAAGGTTTGTATTACTATCAAATTATTACTGTACAAAGAGTAGCATTTCTATAGTCATATTTGACCTTTGTGTTTACATATGTCGGAGCTAATGTGCTGGGAATGCTAGCCGAGACAGTCACTTTTTCATTTATTCTATTATTTAATTTTTTTTATTGTTTGAACCACAGTAACAATAGTGACAGGACAAAAAAAATAAGGATACAAAAATATAAAATACAATAAAGTGATTTGAACCAGAAGACCAAACAAACAAATCTTCACAAATAATCTTCAATAAATGAACAGTTTTAACAGCCTTTTTGTTTCTACTCTCCATATCATTTTCAAATTCTTTCAATACCACTGGGAAAAGGTTTCTCTTTTGTCATTAATAAATTTAGAGACTTCCCACCATAACCTTTTTGTAAACTGACAGTGCCAAGAACAAAATGAACAATTTACCTCAATGTCTTTGATAAACTTAGATAGAAAATGTTTAGCGAGGTAAAATTTGTGCAATATCTTAAATGAAATTTCCTTGACCTTACTTGTAATCATAAATGTATCAGGTAACAGTCAAACCTTACTGTAATGTTCAGCCTTCTGTTATAAAGGAAGTCACACGAACTTCTGTGAGCTACAGGTTTTTTTTTTTTTTTTTGTATGCATCCACAACATGGTATATTAAACAACTTCCTGTCTACTTGTTGGTTTTTTCTCTCAACAACATAAGCATCACATAAAAGGAAAGGCTATACTGCCACCTCGGGGTTACTCAATAGAATGCCTATTACATTTACTAATACCGATAAACCTTGCCAAACTTCCAAGCCAAAAGTGCTTGCCTATGAAAAGCTGACAGAAAATATTTGTTCCAGTTCAGAAAATATTTCAACCAGTTAATTTTGAAGGTGTTATTTAAAATTGAAAAGTCTAAATAATCAAGCCCACCGATTTTATATGAATTAACAAATACACAAAGAAAAGATTTTCTAATATAATATATACAGTTTTTCAACAAAAAGTTCAGCATTATTTGATCAATTATCTGAATGTACTGATGTTGTAACCAACCCCAAATACTACGAAAGGTTAATCTACAGGTTCTTTACTGGACAATGAATTTACTATGGGCTCACCAAGAAAACACTCAAGAGACAAAAATGTAACTTTTATTTATGGACAATGGTATAAAAACTCAGGGGGCGCCAGGTTAATATGATCATTAGAGGTACAAGTCACTGGAGATTTGTTAATTGATAACAGTAATAATCAGCAAGGTCAACTATAAGGAGAATACAACATCGAGGCAAGGCAAGGCAAGTTTATTTATATAGCACATTTCATACACAATGGCAATTCAAAGTGCTTTACATAGAAAGGAATTAAAATAGGGATAAAAAATGCATAAGAAAAAGAATACAATGTAAAAGAGAATTAAAAATAATAAAATGATGATAACCAAATGAAAAGAACAGGTAAACTAAAACAGTTATAAGAAGAATTTTTAAAATGATGCATAGATAGATCAGTCGGACGTACAGTGGCACAGTGCTCATTCAGTAAAAGCACAGCTGAACAGATGTGTTTTGAGTCTGGATTTGAATGTGGCTACTGTTGGAGCAAATCTGATCTGTTCAGGAAGCTGGTTCCAACTGCGGCTGGCATAATAGCTAAAGGCAGACTCTCCTTGCTTTGAGTGAACTCTTGGTATTTCTAAAGCCCCTTACACACTGCACGTCGGATCCGCAATATTCCCGGAACATTGCCGGGTCTCCTTCTGTGTGAAAGCAACCACGTCCCGGGATTGATTACCGAATTCGACCCGGGACGAGCGCTCTGTGAACAAAAGCCGAAACTAATGCCGCAACGTGTGCGTAGTTATCGTGCGACTCCTAGAGCTTGTTTCTTCAATAACACAACCCTGCAGTGCCAGAAGAGCTCGTCTGTGTTTTAAACGCAGAGAGTGTTCGTATACAAAAGAAACTAAAATTAAACAAGCAGAAATGAGCGCAAACTGGACACAAGTCGAGACCACGGAGCTCCTTACTATCCACACTGAAGCGGAGATCGCTCGCCGTTATACGTCACATCCGGATGTCACGTGTCAACTCGATCCGGGACCGTTACGGGTTGTGTGTGAGCTCACATATTACGGTATTTCACTGGCAGTGTGAATGGACCAAATCTAGCGGCCCGGGAACAAATGCTGGGCCGCATTATCCGTGTATTTGCCGGAATCGCAGTGTGAAAGGGGCTTAACTGACTTGATCCTGCTGATCGGAGTGATCTGTTGGGTTTGTATTTAATCAGCATATCTGCGATATATTGAGATCCTAGCTCATTGAGTGATTTATAAACAAGTAATAGTACTTTAAAATCGATCCTAGATGTAACTGGAAGCCAGTGTAGAGACCTGAGGACTGGTGTGATATGGTCATATTTTCTGCTTCTGCTCACAATCCTGGCAGAGCTGCAGCTGTCTAATGGTCTTTTTGGGAAGGCCGGTGAGAAGTGTCAGCGATTGTAGAAAGGACCCAAATGCAAAGGTGCAGAACAGAAATGTTTATTAAGTCACTAAAGGAACTTAGGCAGATAGCCGATCACAGCACGGGTGATGCAGATCTGGAGCATAACAGGAACAAACAAAGGAATACGGTCCTTAGAAACGGGCCGAAGTCTTGAGTTCGTAGCGGGAAGGCCGTGGCGAGCGAAACCACCCCAGACACAGCATTCAGCACCACAGAGAGCGTCCAGAGAGTACTCACGTACAGCAGGAGACTGGACAGAAACACAGGTGAGACCAACACGAACAGACACTGGACAAACCGACCAGACTAGACAGGACAAACGAGAGAGCAGCACTAGATCGAGATGCATTCAATAATAATCTGGCAAAGAAGCCACAAACACAAATCACTAAATAGCCAGAGAGAAGCATGCAAAGAGGAACAGGTGCGCTCTCAATCAGAGAGCGCGCTGATTGTGATAGCACACAGCAGAGAGAGAGAGAAGCCAAACCTAACTCATGACAGTACCCCCTCCCCAACGAGCGCCCCCAGGCGCTCCCAAGGAAGGGGACTGACGAGAGCGAAGGAAGTCCTCGATGAGCGAGAGGTCCAGGACGTCCCGGGCCGGCACCCAGCACCTCTCCTCAGGGCCGTAGCCCTCCCAATCGAGCAAATACTGATGACCCCGCCCGCGGGGCCGAACGTCCAGCAGCTTCTTGACCCTATATATGGGAGAACAGTCGACAAGGGCAGGGGGGGGGGGGGGGCTTGGGGGGAGCACCAATGACGGGTTTAATGCATGAAACGTGAAAAACGGGATGTACACGTTGCAACGAATGAGATAAACGAAGGCGCACCGCCACCAGACTGAGGATCTTAACAATAGGAAAGGGACCGATAAAACGAGGTGCCAATTTCCGAGAAGCCGAGGGAAGAGGCAGGTTACGAGTGGAAAGCCACACCTTTTGACCGCAAACGTACCTAGGAGCTCGCGAGAGGCGACGGTCGGCAGCGCGGCGGGTGCGTTCTCTGGTACGACAAAGAGCTTCACGCACCTTCTTCCAGGTACAGCGACAGCGCAGGATAAAAGACTGGACCGAAGGGACAGCCGCGTCAGGTTCCTGAGAAGAGAACAGAGGCGGCTGATACCCCAGACAACAGAAAAATGGAGACAGCCCGGTAGAAGACGACGGTAACGCATTGTGCACGTATTCTGCCCACGTAAGCTGCTCACTCCAAGACGACGGATTGCGGCTGGCCAGACAGCGAAGTAATCGTCCGAGATCCTGGTTAGCCCGTTCGGCCTGGCCATTTGTCTGTGGATGAAATCCTGACGACAGGCTGACTGTAGCGCCGATCTGTCGGCAGAACTCCCTCCAAAAATGCGAGACAAACTGAGGCCCCCTATCAGAAACGACATTGGAGGGAAGCCCGTGAATCCTAAAGACATTGTCAACAACCAGCTGCGCAGTCTCCTTAGCAGAAGGTAGCTTAGGGAGGGGAATAAAGTGAGCCGCCTTCGAAAAACGGTCAACAACCGTAAGAATTGCCGTATTACCACAGGACGGGGAAAGTCCCGAAACGAAATCCAGGGCAATATGGGACCAAGGACGAGAAGGAATAGCGAGAGGTTGGAGCAAACCCGCAGGAGGAAAATTACCGGACTTAGCCTGGGCGCAGACAGGACAGGCAGCCACAAATTGACGAACCTCGCGAGTCATAGACGGCCCCCAAAACCGCTGGGAAACAGTGGCCAAGGTACCTCTCACCCCAGGGTGAGCGGCAAACCTGGAGACATGACCCCAGCGGAGAACAGCAGATCGAACAGACCTCGGAACGAACAATCTACCCTCTGGACAACCACGAGGAATCGCAACACGGGTGAGCGCTCTCTTAACTGACCGCTCGACCCCCCAGGTGAGCGCCCCAACCACACAGCCCTTGGGCAAAATGGACTCGATGGTGGAACCCTCCCCCGGGGAGCCGAACTGACGAGAAAGCGCATCAGGCTTAAGGTTCTTAGAGCCTGGTCTAAAAGAAATGGTGAAGTCAAACCGTGCAAAAAAATGAGACCACCGGGCTTGGCGTGAATTTAACCTCTTCGCAGAACGAATATACTCCAGGTTTCTGTGGTCGGTCCAGACGATAAACGGAACGGCCGCCCCCTCCAGCCAATGACGCCACTCACCGAGAGCTAGCCGAATGGCCAAGAGTTCACGGTCTCTCACATCATAATTACGTTCCGCGGGTGAAAGCCTGTGAGAGTAGAAAGCGCACGGATGGATCCGGTTATCAATAGACGACCGTTGCGACAAAACTCTCCCACTCCCACATCCGAAGCGTCAACCTCCACAATGAACTGTCTCTGAGGATCAGGTGTAATTAAGATAGGTGCAGAGGAGAATAAACTTTTCAGATGTTCGAAGGAGTGCTGAGCAGAGTCGGACCAGAGAAAACGCGATTTGACAGAGGTGAGGGCAGTCAGGGGAGCTGCAATCTGACTGAAGTTACGGATAAACCGTCGATAAAAATTCGCAAATCTCAGGAAACGCTGAAGAGCTGTACAGGAATTGGGAACGGGCCAATCGATGACAGCCTGTGACTTAGCGGAATCCATACTAACCCCCTCTGCAGAAACGACGGAACCAAGAAACGTTACAGACTCAGAATGAAATTCGCATTTCTCAGCCTTGACAAACAGGCGATTCTCTAAAAGACGCTGTAACACGCATCGAACGTGTTGGATATGCTCCTGGAGCGAGGACGAGAAAATGAGGATATCGTCTAAGTACACAAAGACGAAGACATTTAGTACATCTCTCAACACGTCATTTACTAGCGCCTGAAAAACTGCAGGAGCGTTTACAAGCCCGAAAGGAAGGACGCGATATTCAAAGTGGCCTAGAGGGGTATTGAAGGCCGTCTTGAACGCCGCACTAAATTATATCCATTGCGGAGGTCCAGTTTCGTGAAGATCTTCGCGCCCTGCAAGATCTCAAAGGCTGACGACATCAGCGGTAAAGGATACCGGTTCTTAATGGTGATGTCGTTCAGCCCTCGATAATCAATGCAGGGACGCAGCGAGCCGTCCCTCTTCTTCACGAAAAAGAACCCCGCCCCGGCAGGAGAGGAGGACTGGACAATAGTACCGGCGGACAGGGACTCAGACAAATGCTTCTCTAGCGCTTCGCGCTTAGGAGCAGATAGGGAATACAACCTCCCGCGAGGTGGGGTGGTACCCGGGCGAAGATTGATGCTACAATCGTATGGTCGATGGGGAGGAAGAGAGGTGGCCCGTGAACGACTAAACACTGCTCGCAGATCATGGTACTCCTCAGGAACCCTAGCGAGATCAATAGACTCCTCCTGAAAGACAGAGATAGAGGAGACAGCAGGGACAGCAGACACAAGACACTTGACATGACACGGTAAACTCCAAGATAAAATAGACCCCTTCACCCAATTAATCTGGGGATTATGCTGTTGTAACCAAGGGTGACCCAGAACGACAGGGGCAAGTGGGGAATGAAAAATAAAAAAGGAAATGGTCTCTTGGTGATTACCAGAAATGGTGAGACTCACTGTTACAGTCTCTTGATGAATGTTAGACAGCACACGACCATCTAAGGCAATGGCGGTGGGGGGATCAGACAGTTCCCGTAAGGAAATACCATGTTCCATAGCCCAGCTCTCATCCATGAAGTTCCCCTCAGCGCCGGAGTCAATAAGGGCAGTACAGGGAAATGATGAGCCTCGCCAGCGCACGACAGCATCAAACATAGTGCGGTTCTTGTGAAGTGGGGAGATGGGGGTCGCGCTCACCAGTACTCCCCGAACTACTGGCGAGCTCTTGCTTTTACTGGACAGGAAGCAGCGTAATGACCCGAGCCGCCACAGTAGAGGCAGAGACCTTCCTGCATCCGCCGTTGTCGTTCGGTAGACGAGATCCGTGTTCTCCCCAGCTGCATGGGTTCAGGACCGAAACTAGACTCAGAAAAGGGTGCAGCGGAAGGATACATCGGCTGCTCGAGGCTGTTACTGCGAGCACGTCGACGCAGATCAAAACGCTTATCAAGGCGGATCGCCCGCTCCGCCAGTTGGTTAAACTGGGAAGGAATCTCCCGTGCAAAAATCTCGTCCTTAAGCTCGTCATTTAACCCGTCCAGGAAACGTGCAGAAAGAGCGGGTTCGTTCCATTCACAGGTAGCGGCCTAGCGAAGTCTGAAACTCAATGGCAAAGTCAGTAGCTGAACGCTTACCCTGGCGCAAGGCGGCGAGCTGCCGAGAAGCCTCCTTTCCGAAGACGGAGCGATCAAACACCCTTATCATCTCCACCTTAAAGGAAGCAAATTGCTGACAGCACGCGGAATCAGCCTCCCAGAGAGCCGTTCCCCAGTCGCGAGCCTGTCCCGTGAGGAGAGAGACAACGAAGGCAACCTTGGAACGTTCCTCTGCATAGGTGGTAGACTGAAGAGAGAACACCACCTCGCATTGTGTTAAAAAGGCACGACATCCAGAGGGCTCACCTGAATAACAGGGGGGATTATTGATCCGAGGCTCTGCGGAGCTGCGTGACCCGTTTGCCGACTGCCCCAGGCGCAACTGGTGGAGCTGACTCGTGAGTTCGGTAACTTGGGGTGCCAGGCTCTCCACCGCATGCTTGGTGACAGAGAGCTCCTCCTCGTGCTTGCCCAGCAGAGCACCTTGCATCTCAACAGCAGCGCGGAACGGCGTCTCCCTTGCTGGGTCTATCGTGGCCAGATTATTCTGTCAGCGATTGTAGAAAGGACCCAAATGCAAAGGTGCAGAACAGAAATGTTTATTAAGTCACTAAAGGAACTTAGGCAGATAGCCGATCACAGCACGGGTGATGAAGATCTGGAGCATAACAGGAACAAACAAAGGAATACTTAGAAACGGGCCGAAGTCTTGAGCTCGTAGCGGGAAGGCCGTGGCGAGCGAAACCACCCCAGACACAGCATTCAGCACCACAGAGAGCGTCCAGAGAGTACTCACATACAGCAGGAGACTGGACAGAAACACAGGTGAGACCAACACGAACAGACACTGGACAAACCGACCAGACTAGACAGGGCAAATGAGAGATCAGCACTAGATCGAGATGCATTCAATAATAATCTGGCAAAGAAGCCACAAACACGAGTCACTAAATAGCCAGAGAGAAGCATGCAAAGAGGAACAGGTGCGCTCTCAATCAGAGAGCGCGCTGATTACAATAGTCCACCCTACTGGTGATGAAAGCATGAACCAGTTTCTCTAAGTCTTGCCTGGAGACAAAACATCTAATCCTTGCAATATTTTTCAGATGATAGTATGCTGATTTAGTTATTGCTTTGACATGACTACTGAAACTCAGGTCTGACTCTAAAATCACTCCAAGATTCCTGACTTGATTTTTTGTTATCAGGCCTTTAGCCTCAAGATATGCATTCACCTTGAGAATTTCATCTTTGTTTCCAAATGTAGTGATTTCGGTTTTGTCTTTGTTTAACTGAAGATAGTTTTGGCACATCCAGTTGTTAACTTCATCAATGCATTTGCACAGGGAGTCAATGGGGCTGTAGTCATTAGGTGACAGTGCTAAGTAGAGCTGGGTGTCGTCAGCATAGCTGTGATAAGCAATTTTGTTCTTTTTCATTATTTTGCTCAGTGGCAGCATATACAGGTTAAACAGGAGTGGTGCTAGAATGGACCCTTGTGGGACTCCACATCATGGACGTCCACTCAGACTTATGGTCTCCTATACTCACATAATAACCTCTCCCTTCTAAGTATGACCTGAACCATCTGAGGACCATCCCAGAAAGCCCAACCCAGTTTTCCAGCCTGTCTAGAAGTATGGTGTGGTCAACAGTGTCGAATGCAGCACTGAGGTCGAGTAGAACCAGAATTGATGTTTTGCCTGTATCAGTGTTTAAGCGAATATCATTTATAATCTTTATGAGCGCTGTCTCTGTACTGTGATGCGGTCGGGAACCAGATTGAAAATTGTCAAAGAATCCATTTGAGTTTAAGAATTGGTTTAGTTGATTGAAAACAACTTTTTCAATGATTTTGCCTATGAAGGGGAGATTTGAGATTGGTCTGTAGTTGCTCAATACAGAGTTATCCAGATTTCTCTTTTTCAGAAGAGGCTTAACCTTAACTATTGCAGTTTTAAGGGTGGTTGGAAAAGTCCCATAGAGAAGTGAGGAGTTCACCAGTTCACAGGAACATATTTAGCTCGGGGTTTCAACGGTTATTATAGAAACACACCCATATATTATATATATATATAAGGGTTTCCGTTGTCCGGTAATTACCGGACATTGGCCGGGACAAAAATTAAATGTCCGACAAAATGAAATCTTTTCGGTCAAATTGTCAGATTAAAACTGCCTCTTATCGATACCCTGCGACGTGATGCCCTCGCTGTCATGACAGCGCTCCGTGGCTATGGAGGATTGCATTCTCCACAGCCTGCGAAGCAGAGTAGGCCTATGTGAGCGGAGTGGAGTGGGAGCGGAGTGAGGAGTGGAGCGGCGAGATTTTGAATGGAGTGAGGAGCGATTTTTTTAAAAGTCGGAGCTGTGGTTTTTACTCGCTCCGAGAGCGCTCCACTACCGCTCCATCACGAGAACAATTTATGACAACGGGCCGGCCCAGCACTACATTTTTCGCCAGAACTAGAGCATAGATCGGCTCAAAAAAATAAAGCCCAACCCTACCCGAGCCCATGCACCCGAGAGACGAGCCCTGCCCATGTAAGCATCGAGAACGAGCCTGTAATGACTAATTAGCGGAGTGGAGCCGGTGTGATCAGCTCAATAATCCGCAGGCGCGCGCTCATGAACCCACCGGTAAAATTATGTTTGTTCAAATCCAGCTCAGACATGACATAAATCTGTAGCTTACTATACTTGTTGTAGCCTTTAAACAATGTTTTTTTCCTTCATATTTATGTTTAAATATTATAATATTATTTTGAGATTTCATCTGATTATGATAGGCTATAAGTGCAAAGATGCAAGTGGGTCAGAAATGATTTTGGTGGTTATATTTAGTTTAATATTAAGTTTTGTTTTGTAAAAAGCCTCTCTTTCGTTTTGTACAAATTGTCTCTTAATTTTAATAAAGGTTTCTTCGGTTAATTGCATGTATTTAATAAATAAGAAATAAATAAGAAGACTAAGTTGCGGAAGCCATCGCTTTCATTGCTCATGAACTGAAGCGCGTCTCAAATAAACTGAAACTCGGCAGGCTTGCCTCACAGACATGAGGAATATGTAGCCTAATATGTGTAGAAACGAAAAGATTTAAATAAGCATATAGTGCAGTGTTCAGAACTCACACGGTAAACAACCAGCTGGATGATCACGGCGATGGGCATGAGCGGGATGGGAAAGTTTAAGGGATTTTTTTTTTTACCTTCTACTGAATATGATCGGGTGCAAGCACATTTTAAACAGGTAGCACTTATTTTGTAATTTTGTGAATAATTTACACACGTAATTTTGTGAATAAGTAATTTTGTCGTTTTCTCTAATGATTTCAAAAACATCAGTGCTTACCCGCTTACAGTTATCAGTATACTGTTATATTCTATTATATGATTTTGTCATTTCACACGGTGGCCAATTTAAATGTTACCAACTAAATGAGACACTGAGTTTATAATTAAATGTATTAATTGCGTTTAATTATTGCATCTAAACACAATAGTGTTGTGCCAAGATTTTTCACGTGAATAAAGGCAAATAGATTTGCACACTTTGCTTAATCACTGGTCTAGTCTGTTAAACGTGTCAGAAGTTCGTTTCTAATCTGCCCTCGTAGCCTATTTTTTCTCTCATCAAAACCGAATACCATCAGTGGTTGTACATCAAGAGCAGGAACAGTTTTTGTGCATTTTGTTTCGCGATCTGACCGGAACAAACAGAAAGTCTCTGCAATGGCGTTAAGCGTTAGATTAAAGCGCTCGTCTGTGTGAAGACTGCAGGAGCCGCGAGAGAAATCTGCAGCACTGATAACAGCGGCAACGAGCACCAGATCGCCTCTTATTTAACAAACGAATGAAATGATACTCTTCTAGTTAACCAGAGATGTTTTGTTTGTATTAGTTAGGTTAATCCGTGAAGCAAGATGTTTTAAAAAAGTGGTGGGGACATGTTAACCACAGAGACATGATATACACAAATTGAAAAAGAAGCTCTTGCGGTAACATGGGCATGTGAGCGGCTCAGTGCATATCTGCTGGGACTGGAATTTAGGATGCAGACCGACCACAAACCCCTAATATCTCTGTTGGGCAGAAGACTAATTGATGACTTACCTCCAATTTCTTCGGTTCAGACTGAGGTTGCTCAGATTCAGGTACACCGTCATGCATGTCCCTGGAAAACATCTGGTCACTGCAGATGCGTTATCACGAGCACCAGCTGGACCTGAACAATCCACAGACAATCAACATTGGAGGATGAGTGCAGAGTTTTTGTGGATGTCATATTTCAACAAATCCCTTCGACAAAAACATAACTGAAACAGATTCAGGAAAAGCAGAACCAGGATCTAACATGCCAAAAGCTGAAACGATATACACTAAAAGGCTGGCCAGAACATCAGAAATCAGTGTCGGAACATCTCATGCCATTCTGGTCTCATAGAGCAGATATCCATGTAGCTGATGGGATTCTCCTGAAAGGAGAACTGCGTTTGATTCTAAATCCCATGCGGAATGAGATGCTCGAGAGACTTCATCAGGGTCGTCAAGGAAGAACCAAGTCCACTGCAAGAGCACAGCAATCTATATGGTGGCCTGGTGTACTAAGAGACGTAAGAGAGTTGGTGGAGAGATGCGACATCTGCTGTCAGCATTCACAGCAGAAAACCGAGCAGTTGATGCCAACGCTGTTACCAGCGAGACCCTGGCAATGTGTCGCAGCTGATACCTTTCAGTGGGAAGGAGGCCATTTACTGGTTGTGATTGATTACTTCTCAAGATACATCGAGGTTGCGAACCTACCAAAACTCATAACAGCAACAACAATGGAAAGGCTGAAGGTAATCTTTGCCAGGTTTGGAATTCCTGAAACACTGGTGACAGATAACGGTCCGCAGTTTGCTCAAGACTACGATTTTGAACATGTTACAAGTAGTCCACGTTACCTGCAGAGCAAAGGAGAGGCAGAGAGAGTGGTGTGAACAGTGAAACAGATGCTAAGGAAGACTCAAGACCCACAGAGAGCTCTTTTGGCCTACAGATCGACTCCATTAGCTCATGGGATCTCGCCTGCAGAACTCCTGATGGGGAGGAGGTCCCAGTTACACCTAAATCTCTCTGAAAGTGTTCAGAAGGAAAGACAGGATGTTAAAAGAGAAACATTCAGGTCCAGACACAGAGCTAAAGATCTACCAGTCATCATACCTTGACAGAAAGTGTGGATTAGGACTTCAAAGACCACTGGAACAGTTCAGGGAGAAGCATCAGATGGTATCAGGTAGAAACTGAGATGGGAACTTTGAGAAGATACCGAACTCATCTTATAGTTCTTCCAGGACCAACTCGGCAAGGTGTCCATGGAACGGTTACACGGTCGGGTAGGATTTCCCGTCCACCAGAAAGACTGGACTTATAAGTGAACATTAGCATAGGAAAGACCTGAATGTCCAGGCAGTCTACCCTGGATTCCAGCTTAGGAAAAGAAAGTTCAAGGTTATATGTTGTGGAGATTGTTATTCCAGCTGAGAAAAGAAAATATGCAACAATGTGAATATAAGTATACAGAATAGTAAAGAGGGGTGTTGAGACTAAAAGGGGAGGATGTAGTGGACCCTACGTGACACTAGACACTGGTGTGACACCTACGTCACACCAGTTCATTAACGCCTCTAGAGAGATTACAGAATATAGGAGAATGAGAAATACAAGTGTGTTCAGTGACTGAGCTGTTTACATGTCGGTTGTCGTCCACTTTATAGTTTACAAAATAACCATATCAACTATTGGATTAATAACACAAAAACACTCAAGCTTTAGATTTAAAAGCATTTAGTTTTATTGTACACATTTTCATTATAAATACACTACGCAAAACATTATTTTCTGAACATAGCAACAAAAAAAGTAAGGGTGCGTTCACACTTGTAGTTCGGTTCGTTTGGTTCGTTTGGTCCGGACCAAAAAACAAAAACAAACATAATAGTCCTGGTCCGCTTAGCGTTCACACTGGCATTTTTAACAGCGAACCTAAAGTTACCGAACCAAAGGCACAGGGAGACGCTCACAACCTGATTGGTCGGCTTATATGA
The DNA here is from genome assembly GCF_024679245.1 of Pseudorasbora parva. Taxonomy (NCBI): domain Eukaryota; kingdom Metazoa; phylum Chordata; class Actinopteri; order Cypriniformes; family Gobionidae; genus Pseudorasbora; species Pseudorasbora parva. Next base: position 42,547,187 of record NC_090190.1, read on the forward strand.
CGTAGGAGCTCGTTTACCGAACATGCAAAACAATGCTGTGTGCGGATTACACGCGCGGGCATTTTATGCGTGTACATGGTATTATTTTTTACCAGAGAACTCATGAAGAGCTCATGAAATGTTCAAAACATTCAAAACAACGCTGTGTGCTGGATTAAACGCGATCATTTTATGCGTATCCATAATGTGGCATTATTTTTACCCGCTGAGAACTCATAAAGAGCTCATGAAATGTTCAAAACATTCAAAACAGCTCCAGGATTTCCTCCATTGTGCAGAAAAGAGACGGCCGTCCTGTCGTCTGTACCTGCTAATAATGGGCAGCAGGTCCTCTGATGAGAAGAGCCAGGTAGGCTTTTTGTGTGTTTTTTCTAGCATTTTCGAAACATGCCCGTCGGACCAAATATTGATTAGGCACTTCCTTGTTGCTCTACGTTTGCCCTCTAATGTTAAAGTTATTCATTTTGGATACACCGATCTTTCCGCGTCGTCAAATCAGCTGCATTATGCGTCGCATCTTGTGACATTACGTCCGGTTTTTGGTCCGTTTACATGTCTTTGGTCCGTGTTGCGTTCGTATATCAATCGAACCGCACCAGAGTTGGTTTGGAAGCGGACCGAGACCCGTCTTTATAGCGTTCTCGGTCCGCTTGTTTGGTGCGCACCAGGGTTCGGATGGCAGCGTTCACATGTGTTCAAATGAACCGCACTAAACGAGCAACCGCACCAGGGTTCGTGCCCTCTGACTTTCCAACCACATCAATAACAATCAGAAAGTTTAAAAATTTTGAATTTCCATAGCAGGTCTGTCTTTCTGCTTTAGAATTTGCCTCATCAATTTGTGATTAGCCTTGCACATGTGTAATACAGTGTTTTCCCATGAGGATGTTGTGAATAGCGTTTGCTATGTGTGTCTTTGTGATACTGTCGTGAAAAGAGATTGTTGTGAAAAGATGGACAATAGATCTTAAGTGAGGTAACACTTTTGGACTCTATGCCATCTTTTATGTGTAGTGTACAACCTGGATAGATTTGATCTGTTTCAGGTGAAATGAGGGTGTAGTGAAGGAGGTGTGTGTTCTGTGTGGAGATGGGTGGACTCTTATCAATAACAATCTGTGTTGCAAAATTTAGTTCCAGTGCTACACTGGGAGGTATACATTTTGTGAAGTGTGAATGACCCCATTAAGTGTTTTCGCACCCATCTCCCTCATTCCAGGTTGTTCTAACAATTCCATTGTTCTGGCTCTGATGGGGGTGTTAGCCCCATCCTGGTGTCCATCCTCCAAGGAATTGCAATTGTCAACCTGAGACAGAAATAATGCAAAGAGAATCACAGTTAATTCTGACATTATCAACAGCTTCAGTCAGATGTGGACTTATTTGAATGGCACTATTATGCCTGTTGCAATTTTCATCCTGGCTGTCACATGAAACAGAGTTTCATCGGCCAGGTCTGAATTGTTGCTGTTGTTTTAGTACAGTGTGTGACACCTTAAAACTGTTCTTACAGTCGAGCCTTCACAGTCTGCTGTGAGCATTAGAAACCCCAGTTCTGCTGGGGAATTTTTCTGGATTAATCAGAGCTTTTATCGCTCATACTGTCTCGAATTCCGATGGGTTGGTTCCCATGGTTTTATTTCCAGTTGCTCTCTTTACAGTCAGATCTGTGGGCAGAATTGATTCACCTGTTTTGGTGTTGTCTGCTTTGAATTTTGTTTTACGGTGTCGCACACACATTTGATTATTTGAGGTTTCTGTGACCTGTAAAAAAAATTGAGGTACTTCTGTGGTGAAGGGTGAATTGGTTTGCGATTATCAGTGCCACACATATAGCTGTGTTCTTGTAAAGGCAAAAGATAACAGCACAACCCCTCCCTTTTGGCACTGGGAATTAACCCAATGCAACACAAGATTAAAATCCAATACATTTCTTTATGCATTACCTCAATATTTTATCTGACTCCATAAACTTAAAGGTTTTCAAAGATTTTTAATAATTTATAAATTTGAGTACGTGTTTGATTAATCTATTTAACTCTTTTCTCTTATTGGACTTGTTTATTCGGTTCTCACCGTCGCTTAGGGTCCTCGCACTGGCCATTTATTATGCGGGCCCACGATCACAAACTCGTCAGTCTTAGTCATGTAGACAGAGGTAATTGACTATACTATTTAGAGGGTTGCCCACATGCTCACTCATTCTAAAAGTATTTTGTTTAGTCCCCATAGACTGTGTACACTTAAATTAAAGCAATGTTATCTCTAGTCAGAGGTCACGACCACTACTATAGCTATAAGTCGACCGATACTTTCTCTAATAGTTTTGGTATGATCGTGCCATGGTTTCCCATGTACACTTAGCTAGAGTAACTTTACTTTAAACAGAGGTAAGGCTCACCCTATTTAGGTTGGTCGAGCAACATTGTTGTCCTAAACGGAAATTCCCTTTTTAGCCTTCACAATCTAAGTACACTTGAACTAATGCTAAGCGTTAGGCGGAGCTCTAAAAACTCAATTGGCGTGCCCCAATGCTCCACTCAAAAGTAGTTTTAGTCCGTTTCTAACCTGACGCAGATTTGCGGTAACGAATGGATACAACGTAATCTACTAAAGTCCATAATTTCAGATTAAATTAGAATGAAATCAAATGTAACAATCCATAAATAATTTGATCTTTCTCCTAATGCCCTGCTTGGCAATTATAATACAATGTATATTATGTTTTGATTTATAATACAATTATATTATATTAAAAACAATATAAATTAAATAATATTATTTCTGGTTCCTGAAGAGTCTGTGGAACAGCTCATTTGTGTTCTTTTCTTCAAAAGGCAATCATCGGCACCATCATGTTCACCACGTGCACAACAATGGTCAGGCTTAAAGCCAATGGGCGACTCTGTTGTTGTTAACACAGAACGAACATGCAGAGTGTATCGCCAAATCTCTGTTTGAATTCTGAAGAAGTTTTAGATTGCATCGCGTCAATACATTTGAATATGAAAAAGACTGTGGTTCAGGCTGATGCAAGCACATTCACTCATCTTTTGAGATTACAAATGCCTATTTGCTTGATTTAGTCTATTTAAAGACTAATCTGCATGGCGGCACAATGGTAATTTTAACTATTTACAAAATGTGATAGATTTAGTTTGTTACTTATTGGGCGAAATGCTCCCATTGAACAGGGAGAGAAAGTCTGTTCTCCGAGTGGGCGTGGTACGCCCCGTGGACTCGCTGAGCCACTCAGAACATTAACATGCGGTTTCTTAAAGGGTAACTAAACCCCTGTTCACAGCCTAACTCCGCCCTCTGGCAATATTTGAAAAATGCTGCAAAAGTGGGCAGAGCCCAGGAGACAGAGGGGACGAGACGAGGGCGGCGCTCCATTCTTGCAGAACATTAACTAAAAAAAGTTGTTCTAGGGTTTAGTTACCCTTTAAAGGGATCCCATGGTGTTGAGACTTGTATGGCTTAATATAACATAAATGATGTCTCTTACTGAATTATGTGGTAGAAAACCCATGAAAGAGCTACGTTATTTAAAAAATCGATTTTATATTTGGACCATGGGCGGCGCCATTTTGTTTGCGTTCTAGGTTGATGACGTAGAGTGGTTGAACTCCTCTATCAGCTGGCGTTACCCGTTGCTATTTTTACCACAACGCAACTCGAAAATTGTTTCAGAGTTAAACAAAACAAATGAATTATTGCTTTGTAATTGTACTTAAAACACACTCAAACATACATGTGCACACAAACTCACCTACACAAGTCACAAACAGATCGGCGGGCGCGCACACACACACCTGACTGCTCTGTCTCAATCGCATGCATCACCAAAACTGCCTCTCTTCCTCACGTTACTTTATTCCATCGTCCTACCTAGATATTTCCCTCTGCTGGTCACATTAGGCATTATAGTTAATCTACTATCAACAGTCTATCTAGGGAACAGGATGTGTTGAACAGGATATCAACACAGGGAATAGATTGAGGGTTATGTACAGTGATGCCAGTAACGCGTTACATAGTAACGCGTTACTCTAATCTGACTACTTTTTTCCAGTAACGAGTAATCTAACGCGTTACTATTTCCAAACCAGTAATCAGATTAAAGTTACTTATCCAAGTCACTGTGAGTTACTATTTTAGTAATTTTCCTTTGTAAAAACCGACAGCTTATCAAAATTCTCAGCCCGAGTCCGGCTGGAGCCCGTGTTTTTTATTTATTTATTTTACTTTTTACATTGTTGCAGCCATTAAAATAGTTCAGTTTTGTTTTTAATGTCAAAGTAGTTATTTTTCGTTTCGTTTCTTTTTTATCCTAATTTAGAACAATGTTCAGAGCAATTTTTTGTTTGTTAAATTAAAGTTTATATAGGCAAGACAATTCAAGAGTTGGTTTGAGAGACTAGGCTATTAAACATGCGGTTAACTCACTGGGTCGTCACATAAAAAAATTAAAACTTTAATTTAACAAACAAAAATTGCTCTAAACATTTTTCTAAATGAACTCAATAAAGAAATGAAACGAAATATAACCACTTTGACATTAAAAACAAAGTAGGCTAGTTATTATACCACCACAAAGGCATTTCTGACGAGCTGAGGCAGGCTGATAGATTAGCCTACTGCTCGCAACGGCGCTCAAAACAACGAAACGGGCTACACAATCTAAAAAAAAAAAAAAGGACATGCAGGTTGTCTTATAGCCTACCTTAGACTTCAGCTAAATTAATATAAATCCGATCTTCAATTCCCGCGGTATATGCTCATTTAACGGAGTTCACATCAAAGCAAAAGATTCCAGCATTTTATTCAGCAGCTCATTTCAAATTCAAAGATCGCAATATGAGAGAGAGCGGCCTAAGCACTGGTAAGATCATTAGTCTCATTCATTTATATTGAAGATGATTGTGTTTTGTGTGACTTATTTTAAAGTTTCATTTACGGCCATATGCGTTGGCTTGCTTTACTCATTTGCAGCGATGTAGCAGTAGCACCGTCATATCTATCTGACTACAACATAACACGCTCTCACACATTTATTTCTTAATTATTTGCCAGGAGTAAAATTTACACATGTGGTTTAAACAACCAGATATATTTACATTTGTCCGGTTTTAGTTTGAAATGCTTTCATGCACCTTCTGAATCGGTTTGTTTGAGTGATCAGAATTAAATACGTCTCGAAAGACTCTCGGAAGGCATTTAGGCCTAACGTTACTCCTGGTCATTTAGCAATCCGATAGATACCTGCTCAGAGAAAACGAATGAAGGAACCAGTTGTAAAAAGGCCATAACTCTAGCAGCTGCACTGAAGAAACGGACTCTTTAACCCTGCGCGAGCCATTTCTCGACAGTGGCGCAAGCTATCATGGTCTCATGTTGTTTCCACCAGCACATCTCATTGTTCATTTTAATTATTAAAATAAATATAAAACGAAGGAGAAGCCTAAAAAAGGGGCGTAAAAAAGTCGGGGCCGTCAGGCTCTGGCATAAATGCAATAAAGTGTGTTGCCAAAAACGGTTGTCATTTCTATTTTGAGGCGGCAGGGGTGTTGTCGGCAACTCCTGAATGTAACTAATAAAGTAACTTGTAATCTAACTTAGTTACTTTACAGATTACTTGATTTTAAAAGTAACTAAGTTACTTTTTAAAGGAGTAATCAGTAATCAGTAATCAGATTACTTTTTCAAAGTAACTGTGGCAACACTGGTTATGTATGCGCGCGCAGTGCGTGCGTGTGTGTGTGTGTGTGTTCGCGCCGATCTGTTGGGGTGTGTGTGTGTGTGTGTGTGTGTGTGTGTGTTCGCGCCGATCTGTTGGGGTGTGTGTGAGTCTGTGTGAGAGAGAGAGTTTGTGTACACATGTATGTTTGAGTGTGTGAAGTCGGACAGCTGTTGTAAATCGGCTGTACACTCGTTATTGCGGTGAACGTGAGACTGAATGACTGCACTCGAACATGTCCACTATGGTGTCGGACAACACTACAAATGTCCGTCCCTTCAAATAATGCCCTATTTAAGGGTATAGGGTCGATTTCAGATTCAGCCCCTGTCGTGGAGACTGAGCAGCCCAACATCTCGATTGAGACAGAGCCTGTCGTGTGCGCGCCCGCCGATCTGTTTGTGACTTGTGTAGGTGAGTTTGTGTGCACATGTATGTTTGAGTGTGTTTTAAGTATAATTACAAAGGAATTCATTGGTTTTGTTTAACTCTGAAACAATTTTCGAGTTGCGTTGTGGTAAAAATAGCTACGGGTAACGCCAGCTGATTGAGGAGTTCAACCATTCTACGTCATCAACCTAGAACGCAAACAAAATGGCGCCGCCCATGGTCCAAATATAAAATCGATTTTTAAAATAACGTAGATCTTTCATGGGTTTTCTACCACATAATTCAGTAAGAGACATCATTTATGTTATATTAAGCCATACAAGTCTCAACACCAGGGGATCCCTTTAACAAAAATACAGTAACAACATCACTATTATTCTGTATATCAGTCTCTTAGATTTAAATTCTTACCACCTCTTAATCATTTCTAGTCACGAGTAATTTGCTGCGTAGCAATAATATTTATAGCCAATTCTGATCAAACAAAAAGTTCTTAACTTTTAAATGTTACATCAGCCTGTTTTCCTACTTTGCTTTTCATAAACAAATATAAACATTGCTATTTATCAAATCACAAATGTATTCCAGTTGTTTACATACTCAGAGTTCTCATTCTGTTGTTTGCTCGTTCTCACCGTGCGTTGCTAGTTTGTTGCAACAAAGCTAATAAAACAATAGAGAAAGCATTTAGCTCTTATAAAAAACGTTCTAATTTGCAACTCTACGCCGACAAGGAAATATTTTAAAATTCATAACACGAGTTTCAATTCCTCTACTGCGCTGTCGCTATCATGTCCCTGATATGTGATTGTATCTAAATTCTTAAACCCCACCGGATTGCGGTTCCGGTCTAACATTGGGTATTCCGACCCATTCTATTCATGTGTCTATATGGGATGCGTCTGTTTTTCCCTAAACATTTCTAAAAAGGCAAAGAAAATGTACTTACCACAGCAGTTGAAGAAAGAGAAGCTCAAACCTCTTGTTGGTTTTTAAAATCCAATACTTCACTGAAAAGACGTTGCTCGTAAGAGAGTCGCAACATCACGGAGGCTGGTCACCATTTTGTAAGGCCGCCCAAATCGTCCCAATGGAGGCTAACGATCGGCGGGTGAAGTTCGCTGCGCGTTCGTCTTTTCAGCGGGGCAAAGGGGATTTTATTCCAATTCCTCTTAAAGGGTTACTTCAGCGATTAGCATATGGCTTTGTATCAGTAGAAACCCTGGAGAATATTCAAATGATTGTGCTTTCCCCTCTCATATCTCCCTGAGACGAGAGATTTATGCATTTTATTTCTGGAAAAATTCCTCCTATGATGCAAAATGACGATTTTTGCATCATAGGAGGAATGTTTGCCCAGAGGCTAAAGACTACAGCCAGCAGAGGGAGCCATTTCCGCATGTTTTGAATCCGGCATTGGGGGATGGGAGATTACACTCAGCTTGCAGGGAGAGCTCAGCTTGCAGACAGGATCATTTAAACGGAGCTATGGTGAGCAATGTAAGTCTTTTAACTTCTCAAATTCATTTCTATGAAAGTTAAGCTTGCAAAGGCATGAACTGAAACGTGCCAGACTGAACTCGCGTTGTGAATGTATGCCGCGAATGTAGTCGCGATTACCTCAGCTCTCATCACTCGCAGTTAGTGCTCAGTGCTGTGAGACTCGCGCGGTGACTCACTCATTATATTGAACACACACGTTCAGTTTTTAATTGTAGTGTCTCTAACTCAGTCACAGTAATGAAGTTGTTGGCGTTGGGAATGGCCTCACAGGGCAGCGAAGCATTCTGGGAATTGTAGTCTTTCATCCCCATGGGACAAAAATACATTTTCTGTCTTTTCTCAGTCTAGAAGACACCAAATTCAAAAATAATTTCACATTTCTACTGCATTGATGACCCAGTTTAAATACAGATTCATCTTCCCAGCGCTGAAGTACCCCTTTAATCTGACTCCATATTTAATTATAATTTAGAATTTAGGTTAGAATGCCAATTGGTTATTTGGTCATTCATTTTTAATAGTTTAAGTACACATTTAATTATTCCGTTTAACCCTTTGTTGAAATTATACCCAACCTGAATAATTCCAGAGCAAGTCAGAATCAATCAAAAGTATAACAATTTATTTAACAGTCAGGTAAATGTATAAAGCCAATTACATAGTCAATTCAAAGGTAATCCATATATAACACCAAATACTCTGAAGTAAAGAATGAAATATATACCTGACTTCTGAAAACTACATAATGCTGGCTATCTTGAGACATCCAACATTACGGGCTGACCTGAGTACAGTATCGAGCCCTGAGCTCTTTGCAACATTTCCTTAAATACCCAGAAACAAATGCACAAACTCTTTCAAGTGTAAACACAAGCTCACAATGGGAATTTGCATTGATCAAGACTTGTGTTGATGCAAAGGCCAAATGGCTGAAAGCCACACCCACCAAACTAAGACAAGATATCTTTAAACTCTTAAAACATTGATTATAACTTCTGTGCGGATGAGATCTTTGTACCAGTCGCACTGAAACATTTCAAATGATATCAAACACATATAATACTGTATCGTGTGGATTGCCATTGTAATATAGAGATTTTGTGTGTATTTTCAGTGATCTCAGCATGAGAGAGGGAAGGAATTGGGGGAGAGGGAGTCAATAGGGAAAGATGTAGATTAGCTGATAGTGAGGTGAGACTTGCGTCTCCAGTGGTGTGTGAGGGACAGTTCAGATGTTAATTTCCTTTATTTTCTCAGAGAGTCCTTGTTCTTCATTCAGACATTTCGGCATATACTAGTTTTTTCAGTCTTACAAGGACGTCACCGCTTTGTTCGCGATCGTCATTCTTTAGCTCCGCCCACACGATACGCCTCCAGCCGCTCGTTTTTTTCCAGAAATCTTTCTTTTATAAATATAATAAAACTAAAGACTTTTCGGGGATATGAAGGATGCAATACTACTCTATAGGTACTCAAGATTGACATGAGATTGACTGAAACTGAGTGTTTCACCCCCCCTTACAGCAAAGATGAGCTAATAAACAGACAAAAGCAACATAAATACATTATTTAAACACATACAAAAGACAATACACACACACACTGGTTAAAAAGAAACAATAATTCCAATCAAGAACATATGTTATATAACGCACCTTTACATAAATACTAGAGCCAGACTCTGAGGTGAAGCCCAAATGTTAAAATGCCCTGAAAATTACAGAAGCCCTAAACGGACAAACTTCTTTAGAGCGCTAGTCAGTCTCAGCTGTCTCAGGAGACCATATTTTTGTCCAGTGTCGGCCACCGTAGTTTCTCTGTGTGCTCTGAAAGGGAAAGGGGAGCAGTGGGAGATTGCAATTCATACTACTGTGTTCAAAACATGTTCATATTTTAAAATGCCATGTGGTGAATTCCAGTATTAACCAGCGACGTCACTGTATAGTTACCCTTAGAGTCTCCTGAACTCTGTCTACATATTCCTCTTCTAGCAAAACGTTTGTATAAGCCGACAGCAGTCAGAGCCAAAGCCAGACCCAGACCCAGAGTCAGTCCAGCTGGCCCCATCCAGTCCCCTACAGGAGGAAGAGAAAAGAGGGAAGAGAGTTTTTAAAAGGTCATGAAACCCCCCTGCTGCAGCGGTGTTTTTTCACACCTTCGATTTGAAAAAGCTTGTTAAAAGCGGAGTAGTCGACTGTGAAAAGGTGGGATGGTATTGTGTGGAAAGAGGGAATGTTTGCATAAATAGGGGAGTGTCTGTCAGTAGGTGCATTAAGATAAGAGATATAGCAGCAGCAGTTACAGCGGTTCTGAGACATGTTCTTGGTTCACGTTGGCATAGTTTACCACAGTGAGATTAAATGAGGGATGAGTACAGCGAATGAGAGAGCTATGAGTGGCGTGTAGCAGAGATCGCAAATCATTCAGCTCTTCAAAGTTCAAACCAGCATAATTCAGTGAGAAATGAAAATAAATGTTATTCTGCGTGACGAAATATTTTGCAAACGTGATAAAACTATATTTGTCCAAATATGTACGCTGTTTGGCAAGATGAACAACGCGCCGACGTGATAAGAGAACGTGAACCACCCAACATGCGATGTGACAGCGATGTGTAATTCTAGATCGGGGTAAAAGCGAAGGGGTTTGAGGCTAGTCTCGACCGCGCATCTGAAGCAGAGCGACGCGCGCTGGGTTGCCGTGACGATCCGCGCTGTCTATCACTCGGCAGCTAAATCTATATTTGTCCAAATATGCAGCACACTGTTTCACTAAGAGCCCGAACACGTGCGGTTTATTGCATGGCTGTGACCACAAATAAAACGGAGAGGACGTGGCTTTTGTTCATTAGCCTACAGATTACAGATTGGTTATTTTGCACTCCTGACATAGATAGTCAACGCTTGCAGGTTCGGCGTGCGATTCCTCAGGTGAATTTTACTTTACCGAGCCTTTGTAGCAAAGGCTTCCACAGACGCCGCCGGTTACAACTCGCTCGGCGCCCTTTACGTTATTTCGTATCAGCACAACGCCTAGCTTTCCTCCGTGACTTTTCCGCACGCTGCTTCCAAAACTTCCCCACCATATCTCTACAATAATGATGGAAGACGAGCCTGACAGAAGTGACTGTCTCATGCATATTAACTAAATTATCTTGTATGCATACTACAGCGCAGGGATTGGACTGAATGAGCTTTATGTCATGAATATATATCGAGAATTGCTCAGAGCGGTCGACGTCAGCATGTGCCCAGCAGCCCATACTTGGGCCGAAAAGGCCGTGCCGACGTCAGCATTTGTGACGTTGCTTCGACTAAACTTTTCAAACCGGAAGACAGAAATCGCTCTGAAAAATGCAAAAATAACTATTTTCACATATGAATACCATTAATGAGTACCCTTAGTGTTTTCAATGATGTGCAGCCTATACATATCTGTTTACATCTCAAAAAAAGTGTTTTGGGGTTTCATGACCCTTTAAATTCACTGCTGATGAATTCTGTGAAGCTCTCAATGCCTCCTGTTTTACTCACGCCCGATGGTTTTGTCTTCATCTGTGTCGTCCGGATTTCCCTTCGAGTCTGTGCAGAATATTATAAGGTTAGTCCTGCAGTTTAGTATTAATTTACTGATTAAACCTAATATTCCCAGTCCTCCTCTGCTGTCCTCTGACCTGTGAGTGTGAGTGTGATCAGGATTTGTCCTTCAGAGTCCAGAACTCTGTATGTTCCAGTGTCAGTGGATGTGAACGCATTAATGGTCAGATTCCCATCACTGTCGGTCAGTCGATCACTGCTGACCCCGTGACCTCTCGTCCACACCTCTGTCCACTCTCCACTGGAGTTTGTCTCCACTTTATCAGCATTGGTCAACAGAAGATCCAACTTCAGCTCCTCACCTGTGTTCACAGAGATCTCATCTGAGGACACACACACACACACACATCATTATAATGTGTCAGTCAGTCAGAGCCACACACACAGATTTGGGATCGGTGATCAGATTTAAACATTTATCATTGAGATAAAATCATCCACTGGAGAAACCCAATCCGATCTGAATATCAGTCTCTGCTGGTCTCAGTCCTGAATGCAGAACTAAAGGAGATCCAGAAACACACACTGATGATGGTTTGATCCGCTCGGACTTTACCGTGAATATGAAGATGGTACGTCCTGACGAGTCGCTTCAGCTCCGTCTGATTATTATGGTAATAGATAAGCAGAAAGTATTTCCCAGCATCCCTCAGTCTCAGATCCTTGATGATGACGTCACATGATCCTTCTCTAAACACTCGGCCGGAACAATCTTCAGTCTGACAGATATCAATGACTTTTGTCTGATTGTTTAAACTAATAACAGAAATCTCTCCGTCCTCAAAGGCACATGTTAGTTTGGCGTTTCCTCCCTTTATTCCTGACACAGATCTAGAGGAGACTCCTGCAAACACACACAGGAGATGTTCAGTAAATGACAGTAAAATAATATTCATATTTTCTTCAATCAGTGTGATCATAAATACTCTATAGAGTTACGTCAGTGAACTGGATTAAATATAAATGAAGGCAATAAGTTCTCAACAATATTAGAAGAGTCACATGACTAATGTTTCTCATGTTGATGACTATAGTATAAATCTGAAGAGCATTTATTAATCAATAAACAGATGAATGAAGAGATACAGCGGTGATGTGAGTGTGTGTTATTTGTGTAATATGATGGGAAATGTCCAGCCAATCACTGAGTGTCAGAACAGAAGCACAGTTGACTAGAATAACTCTAGACACTGGAAATCAAAAACTGTGTCTGAACATAAATGATACTGACCTCTAGAACTGACCAAGAGCAGCAGAGGAAGAAGAGGAGGAAGATTCATCCTGATGAGGAAACACAAGAGCTGTTAGAGACACACAGGCAACTACTACAAAATGAAGCAATGGGAAAGAAGAAGCTATTCCGACTATTTCGACAGAAAGGGTGACGAAGTTATGTGCAAAATAAGCTACGCGGTATTACAATAGCTACAGTGGTACAATCTTTCGTTTCTTTGTTAAGTTAATTTAGAAAAATGTTTAGAGCATTTTTTTGTTTGTTAAATTAAAGTTTTAATTTTTTTTAAGTGACGACCAAGCAGTCCTGTTATTGGCCGACAGTGAGTTAACCGCATGTTTAATCGATTTAGTCTCTCAAATCAATTCTTGACTTGTCTTGCCTATAATAAAATCCATAGATTTAAAACACTTCAAGCATCACAATGTTAGTTCATTTAGCCTACCATGATATTACCTCCACATAAAAAGGCATTTTTGAGCTGAGGCAGACTGATGCTGCTCGCAACGGCGCTCGCAAACGAAAGGAGATAAATAATCGAAACAATTAAAAAGAACATGCAGTTTGTCTTATACCTTACATCTCCGCAAAATTAATATAAATCCGCGGTATAGCCTATATTTAGTGGAGTTCACAGCAATGAAAGCAAAAGATTCATGATGCATTTTATTCAGCAGCTCATTTCAAATTCAAGACTGCAATATGAGCAAGAGCGACCTAAGCACTGGTAAGATCTTTTTTTATAAGATCTAATCTAATCTTTATTTTAGATTTTTTGCTTTTCTATGTATATGTATTTATACATTTATTTATACATGTATTTTCTTTGCTTTTTTACATTTCTTTGTGTATTTATTTATTTATTTATTTATTTATTTATTTTTAACATTGACAGCTTTGACATTCCATACTTGGCTACCGTGCAAATAAATAGCAGACAAATCCATTAATCTTGAGCCAATGACCTGAGCAGACATTGTCCATTTTCTGGATATAAAAAAAATATGCATCTTTCTCTGTCTGATTTTACTTGCACAAAGACAACTGTCAGACACACTGTTAATTAATTATTCATAAATTGTTTGGATAGTGACCATGTGAACAACAAAAGTGATGCTCTGTTGAGTGCAGTTTTTATGGTGAAGGGAAAGTAATAAAGCAAACTGTATAACAGAGCAGTCTGGGGGTGGGAAAAGTTAAGAATTGTTGTTACTATTTTTTTGTGTTTATTCTGCAGTTTTAGTGTAGCCTAGTGCAGTGCTTAGCCTAGAAATCTAGACGCCCCCTAGCAGCAGCAAATCTAATCTGCCGCGAGTGTCGTCTAGCAACACTCAATACCCTTCTGAGCTGTAAACGCCAAACTCTGGTCGGGCCAATCACATCGTGTATAGAGTCGGTGGGCGGGGCCATAATGACGACGGCCGAGTTGCGTTTGCGTGCTTCTAGTAAACACAGAAACTGGCGAACGGCGGCGGTCTGTCGAATCAGCTTTGACCGCGACTCTGGAAGACTTGAGTTAAGCTTTTCTCTGAGAAAAGAACAAAGAACGGCACTGAAGTCATTCTGAAGAAGGGAAGATGTGTTCAGAGTTTAGCCGACCGGATACGGCGAATGTTTAATCCGTCAGCTCTGCTTCACCTCCGTTGCTCTGGTTGGTGTAGCGCAATCTAGGGCTGGGCGATATGATGAAATATATCGTCTGGACGATAGAAAATGTCTATCGTTTTACATAAGGCTCTATCGCTTACGCCACGATAACGCGTTTACGGCAGAATTTTACGTCAAGATGCACCTCACGCCACGGCATGACCATGCACGCTGCAATACATAAACAAACATGGAGAAAGACGGTAGTAGACGCGGTTCAGACCAGGGTAATTCTCAGAGTAATTATGCCAGAATAGTGGTGGCATAAGCGCTCAAAACAAACTTCAGACACAGAAGCTGCAACGGGCTTATACGCGTGGCACACCATATAGCCATATATTGAAATATTTTAATGGCAGGTGTAGGGGGGTGATTCTCACGAAACCATTAAAACACCACGGCACTAATGTTTTTAAATATAAAATGTGTAATATAGTAATATTAAAAAGCATCAGCATAAAGACAATACCTTTCTCTACCTTGCACAATGTGTGATTTGAAGATAAGAATTTATTATTTTTCAATTTTATAGCTTTTTCCACTGAAATTCTCATTACCGCAATGCGTCCGGCTGTGTTTGAATGCGTGTTATTTTGTAAATTAAACAAATTAACATAAAAATATTTAGAAAAAAAATAAATGGATGTTTAACTAGATTATTTTAGATGAAAGAAAACTAATTTACTGAATATTCATGTATAATAATAATGAAGAAAAATTAGGAAAATTGTGTGTCCATGCCTGATGTTCTCATCCTCCGCAACACTTTTTGAGGACTGTTTAAGCGCACATACAGAATTTAAATAAAGTTTGATTTTGAGTGACAGAGCACATGGACCAGTTACTTCAAGATGGCTACCAGGTAAGATCATCTTTTTATATCTCTCCAGTTAAATGTTAAATATTCTGTTGTCTGAATGTTTACACGACATTTCGATTATCATTACCGAAACAGGTAGTTTTCTACATTTCGAAAATTGTTAGATTTACAATTTTTTATGAAAATGTGCTTTATTAAAGTCTAATTATATTCACTGAGTAAAAAATTAGCAAAGCCTTCATGGCTTCTCTATTGTTAGCAAAACATACTGAGGTACCTCATCCTCCGCAACACCATTCTCATATACCGCAACCATTTAACAGCAGTTGCGGTAAAGAGAACTTATGTTTCGGAAATGAGAATTTAAGCAAATTGTTTATTACTTTTAAATATCTTTTATAAATTTAATATAATTTTAAAAATGTAATAACTGTTGATATTTTGCTTTATGATGTTTTATTGTAGACAGTCAGCAAGTGAGAAAAAAAAATCTTTAGCAAAGGCCAGGTTGACAAAGTTCAGGGAGAAATTATACAGCAACCCAGAACTGCTCGAGGAGTACAGAAGGAAGGAGAGAGAGAGGTTAGGTTTGGAGATGTTATAGCAAGTGTAATTAGCAAAAAATACCCTACAGTGTTAGGAAATGTACATGAGAACACACACACACACACACACACACACACACACACGCACACCTTTAGCCTATAACAGGCCTTTGGTGCTGGATTTAGTGTAATGTTCATACTGTGGGAAATTTATAGGTTGTGTGAATCTTAAAGTGACAGCAGCCTAATCATTTTGTTGCACTCTTTCATTAATGTTAATTAAAAACAAACTTCAGTAAATTGTTAATAATTTTGTTATAACTTAGTAATAATTTTTATTAAATAATAAATAGTAATTTGTGCTTCTGTTTGTAATTTGTTTTTCAATTAATTTCAAAGGCTAAAATTAAGCTCCACCCCGCAACTTCAGGCCCATGATAGGATGCATGAACAAACATACACACACACCAACAAGTCTATACTATATGAAGATGTGTGCATACGTACCCCCCCCCCATGCTAATTTAATGCTGTGCTTTCTTTCCACTTCCAGGTATCAAAAACGAAAACAAACTAGCAAAATAAAGAAAACTGAAGAGCTGACTAAGAAGCAACATGAAACGAAAAAAAGACAGTGGCGGGAAAGCTCAAAGCGCTATTATAAAAAAAAGAAACAGCTTAAAGCTGTACTAGACACAACACCATCTAGTGAGGAAGATGACTCACTTCAGCTTATTCAAGTTATTGAAGAAGCAAATGAAGTTCAAGAGAATCTTCAAGAAGCTGCCCCAAAAGAACAGCCATTCTTGTCTCAGCAGGTAAATGCATGTATTAATTTAAGATTACTGAACTTAAACATTATTTTTTAAAGCCAAGCAACAGTTAAAAGTTAAAATAACTGTATAATTATAATTTTTAATTTAATTGTTCAACTAACCCAACATACACTATTCTCAAAAGTTCTAAAGCTCTTTTTTAGTTTCCATTTTGAATAGAATTATATATCTTTTTTTTTTTTTTTTTTAACAGCAAAATGACATCAACTTAACTCCCCCCAAAAATGAGATACGGACACCAAGAGAAATAAAAACATCTACCCCAAAAGAATCACCCAAAACGAAGAAAAGAAAAAAAACACTATCAAAATTGAGGGCAAAGTTGCGTGTAACAGAAGAGAAGCTTCTGGACAGGACTAAAGAGACGTTAAACCTAAGGAAAAGACTGAGAAGACTTGAGAAGAGGGAGAGAAAGCAGAGACTTATGAACATGGAAGACAGAGAGGCAAAACAAAACGCTAGAAAGAGAGATCAGAGAATATTACCCAACAGCCAGAGACGATTAATGCGCAGAATTGTTAGCCGCTTCTTTCACCAAGATGAAATTTCTACTGTAATTAATGGCAAATCTGGTGAAATCCGAAAAAAGGGGCAGATATTTCGCAAGAGAGCCTTGACAAACAACATGGCAAATCTTCATAGAAGATTTCAGACTGAGAATCCCAGGCACAATCTTTCGATTTCTCAGTTCTGTAAACTTAAGCCATTTTGGATCATCCACCATAAAGTTACAGACAGAGAAACATGTGCTTGTAAAACACATGAAAATTTTGGCCTGAAGATAAAAAAGCTGCATCAGCTAGGAATCGTAGCCACATCGTCTCCAAGGGACATTGTGCGGGCCAGTGTGTGTTGCGACAACGACATGTCCTGCATGTACAGGACATGCAGCAATTGCAAAAATAAGACATTTCCCACAACACAGGATCCTTCACTGAAAGAAAACACAATAGTATGGGAAGAGTGGGTAACAAAATCTGTACCAAAAAAAGTTGGGTCCACTGAAGAGAAGGAAGTGAGGAAGGCTTTCCTTGAGAAGAGGCATACCTCCATTGAAAAGCTTGTAGAACTAACACAGGACCACCTCTCAAACTTCTCAAGACACATATACAACATCAAGCATCAGTCTGAAAGATTGAAGAAATTGAGAGAGTCCCTTACTCTGAATGAAGTAGTAGTTCATGTTGACTACAGTGAGAACTACGCTTGCAAATACAGCAGAGAAATAAAAGAAACTCACTTTGGAGGTGGCAACCAGCAGGTAACCCTCCATACTGGAGTTATTTATCTCAGTGGGGGGAAGGTGAAGTCCTTTGCATCGCTTTCGGACTGTCTTCAGCATAATGCCATAGCCACATGGGCTCACCCCATGTACTCAGGAGCATACGAGAGGAGCATCCAAATTCAAGGGACATCCACTTTATTTCAGATGGGCCCACATCTCAATACCGGAACAAAACTAATTTTTATCTAGCCTCAACTGTGCCATTCATGAGAGGATTTAATCGTGTAACATGGAACTTCACAGAAGCATCCCATGGAAAGGGTGCTCCTGATGGAGTGGGTGGTGCCTTGAAAAACCTGGCTGACAGAATTGTGTGCTACGGTACCAGCATTCCAGATGCCAACACTCTTTTTGAGCAGCTAAATCTCAATTCATCTGTAAGGCTCTTTAAAATTACAGAGGAAGATGTCAAAACAAGTGCCGAATTAGTACAACCAGACTTAAAGACAGTACCTGGGACGATGAGAATTCATCAGGTGAGTAAACATATTGAACAACATCTTCAAACTCAAAGCAAATAGACAAAAGTAACTTTACCTAAAAAGAGAAAATGTTGTTTTTATGTTGAGTTGCTGGATGAAACATTCTTAAAGCTGTAAATAAGAGATAGTTTAAAAAGAAAACTTAGTACTGAAATGTAGTTACTGTGTAAAAGTCTGAAATTTTTGTCCGAAATGTTTTCTCACACATTTAAAAAACTATTATGACCGCATGTTGTGTCAATCGAATTTACACACTGCCTCCAAAAATTTCATCTGTCATAAAAAAATTTGGATCAGGTTTGAATTTCTGCGTTTTTGTATCCATAGCAAGCATTTTGATTGGAAAAGGATGACAAACATGAAAAAAAAAAAAAAATGCACACGATAATTTTGGATTCAGTGTGCGGGGACCTTAAAGGGTTACTCCACTACAAAATTTAAATTTTGTCATTAATTGCTTAAAGTCACTGGAACAGTTACAAGACTCCCGGTTTTCATCCAAAATATCTTAAATTGTGTTCCGAAGACGAACAAAGCTTTTACGGGTTCGGAACGACATGGGGGTAAGTGATTAATGACAATTTTCATTTTGGGGTGGACTAACTTTAAGTACGAGTGTGGTCGGAACTAAAAGAGGCAGTTATGTGGGTCCATTGAGGTAATTACCTGCAAACTCTAAAAGAGAGAAGTTTAAGATCAAAATATGTTATTTACCTGTTATTTGATATTACACTCTAAAAAAATGCTGGGTTAAAAACAACCCAAGTTGGGTTGAAAATGCACTAACCCAACAATTGAGTTGTTTTAACCCAATGGTTGAGTTGTTTTAACCCAGTGGTTGAGTTGTTTTAACCCAGTGGTTGGGTTAAATGTTGCTTAAAGGGTTACTTCAGCGATTAGCATATGGCTTTGTATCAGTAGAAACCCTGGAGTATATTCAAATGATTGTGCTTTCCCCCCTCATATCCCCCTGAGACAAGAGATTTATGCATTTTTATTCCTGGAAAAATTCCTCCTATGATGCAAATTGACGATTTTTGCATCATAGGAGGAATGTTTGGCCAAAGGCTAAAGACTACAGCCAGCAGAGGGAGCCATTTCCGCGTGTTTTGAATCCGGCATTGGGGGATGGGAGATTACACTCAGCTTGCAGGGAGAGCTCAGCTGGCAGCTACAGGCACTCATTTAAACGGAGCTATGTTGAGCAATGTAAGTCTTTTAACTTCTCAAATTAATTTCTATGAAAGTTAAGCTTGCAAAGGCATGAACTGAAACGCGCCAGACTGAACTCTCGTTGTGAATGTATGCCGCGAGTGTAGTCGCGATTACCTCAGCTCTCATCACTCGTGCAGTTAGTGTTCAGTGCTGTGATACTCGCGCAGTGACTCACTCATTATATTGAACAGACACGTTCAGTTTTTAATTGAAGTGTCTTCTCTAACTCAGTCACTGTAATCAAGTAGGTGGCATTGGGAATGGCCTCGTAGGGCAGCGAAGCATTCTGGGAATTGTAGTCTTTCATCCCCATGGGACAAAAATACATTTTCTGTCTTTTCTCAGTCTAGAAGACACCAAATTCAAAAATAATTTCACATTTCTACTGCATTGATGACCCAGTTTAAATACAGATTCATCTTCCCAGCGCTGAAGTACCCCTTTAAGACAACCCAATTGCTGGGTAAGAACAACTCAACCATTGGGTTAAAACAACCCAATTGTTGGGTTAGTGCATTTTCAACCCAACTTGGGTTGTTTTTAACCCAGCATTTTTTAGAGTGTAGTATGTCCATATTTAATATCTTAAATATTTAATATATTTAAATCAAAATAACTGTTTGTTTCTCTTTAAGCTTACATCAACAAAAGCAGGCCTTATCTACACCAGAGAAGTGTCCTGCTTTTGTGATTTTGCCTGTGGATGTTTCAGTCCAAAAGAGTTTGACTTCCGAGACAATGTGGAGCCAGAAAAGGAGAACACCGAGGCAGTTTTGGAAGCAGGAAAGTGGGTCCTTGTACAATATGATGGAGAACTGTTCCCTGGCACAATCACACAGGTATAAAGAAGTATTTGGTGCTATGGATATTTGTTGTCAGTGATGGAAATATTCTTACATTTATGTATGTATTGTTTGTTTATTTATTTATTTTTACTCTCTAGATTGTAGATGGTCAGTATGAAGTTGACACAATGAGTTGTGCTGGACCGAACAAATTTTTCATTCCATCAATAAGATATGAGGGAGAAAAAGTGTGGTACTACTTTGATGACATAAAAGCCATCATTCCAGAGCCACAACCTGCCACATCCTCAGCTCGACACTTCTGCGTGTTGCCTGAGATCTGGGCAAAGTACACAAACAAACACTGAATTGGTAAAGATGTTACCAAGAGATTTTGGGGTCGTGATACCTCCAAGATGATTCCAATACAGTAAACCAGAGTGTCATTTAAGCTCCTGAAAGGGATAGTTCACCCAAAAATGAGCCTGTGATGTTTATCTGCTGACCCCCAGGTCATCTGAGATGTAGGTGTGTTTGTTTCTTCAGTACAACCCAAATGAAGATTTTTAACTCCAACCGTTGCTCGTATAATGGATGTCAATGGGGTGTATTTCTATGAGAGTAAAAAACACACAGATATACGAATCCATATTAAACCCTGTGGCTCATGGAGACACACTGATGTCTTAAGACACGAAACGATCGGTTTCTGTGAGAAACACAACAGTATTTGTGTTATTTTGTGTACCAGCGCCATTACTTTCGTCGGAAAAGGTCAAAAACCTGATCATTATTTATATATATATATAATCTGATATGAGGTAAAAAATAACACAAATACTGTTGTGTTTCTGGCAGAAACCGATCGTTTCGTGTCTTAAGACATCAATGTGTTGCCATGAGCCACAGGGTTTAATATGGATTCGTATGTGTGTGTGTTTTTTACTCTCATGGTAATACACCCCATTGACATGCATTATATGAGCAACGGTTGAGTTAAAAATTTTCATTTGGGTTCTCCTGAAGAAACAAACACACCTATGATGCTCTGCAGATAAACATCACAGGCTCATTTCTGGGTCAACTATCCCATGAAGTATAGTTAACAGGTTGTCTTCTATTAAATGTTCCTGTTTGCACCACAGCCAGTTAATTAAATACCATGCCAATATAATTAATTCATATTTGTTTTTTGTTTTGAAACAACCACTAATTTACATTGAAAGAAAATGTTTTTAGGCACACGTTGATATGTTGCCCTGTTTATTCCTGTTCTAATGTTTTCTTTCTTTCTTTTTTTTTTTTTGGCGTATGTATTTTTCAAACCCTACACAATAAAACTTTTTTTGAACTTGAATGGATGATTGTGAAAATATTATCCGTTTTTCTACTTTAAAATTAGTTTTTAAAAAAATCTCAGACTATTATACGTATTATCATTACCGAAATAATTAACCTCATTTCCGAAACCTATGTATCATTACCGCAACAGATGTTTATTAAATGTTAATTTAATTAATAGAAACATGGTACTTTGATTTTAAATGCATGTGCAGAATCTACAAATTATGTTCTTTCAGGTTTGTCATGTCATTTTGAAAATGTGTCAGGTTTCATCGGAATATATTAAAAAAATGGTTGTAAATTGTGGAAGGTGTTGCGGTAATGAGAGAAATTAATAAAAATAAAAAAAACTGTTAAATTAAAAATTAAAATTATTTCAGAATTTCAAGTAACTGTGCATAACTATTAATAATCAATTTTTGAAAATGTGAAAATATATTAGCTTTTCTAACAGTGTTGATGTTCTCAGACTGTTGCGGTAATGAGATTTTTTAGGACTTATTTTCAAAATTATGTAAAAAAAAGTGTTAAATAATAAGTAAAAGTTTTAAAAGTATTTTTTACAAATACTCCAGACTTTGTTTCTAATGTCTGAAAAAAAAAGAAGTACATTTAAGCATGTTTTACATTTTCATGCTTGACATTTTTAAAACCAAGTTTTCGTGAGAATCACCCAGGGATGGCGAAAACTAAACATTTTCTTGACCGACCACTGAGCCTCATTAGCCGGTTGAAACCGGTTAACCGATTAGTTTAAAATATGCTGTGCTATTTAAAATAACAGCCGCGAGCCGCGCTCCCTCTGTCTCTCTCTCACTCACACTCACACACACACACACACACGCAGTCCTAGCGCTGCCGCCTCCCATTCCACTCACGTCACTTTTTTTAATTCCCTCACAGCGCGAAACACGAGTCCCGCAAACGCGGCGCTGAGGAGCTTGTTTGTTCGGACAAATGGCTGCTTAGTTTCGAAATGGTTTGGGTACGAGGTGATCGCGTTGAAAATAAAGGCGTTTGTCCAGCGTTAGAAGCTCATCTGAAACATTGCCGCGGCTCATTTAAGAAAATGACAGCTCTGAAGAGACGCCGCTTTAGTTCGAGGTAAGTTAGTGCCAACAATAATAAAGAAAGACGATCAACACCTTATGTGTTACCACTGAAATGAAGATGTGATATATTTCCAAATGTAAGCCCATCTTATGTGGACTGACACTTCATCCTGTCGTCTGCCCCGGCTCTAACCTCCAGTGTTTACTTTTTGCAAACCTTGTGAGCGCGCAAACCCAAACGCTGACCTCGCGCCAAATGTTTTTATAGGTTTATTAAGTACAAACAGACGAGTTATGAAAAATTGAGTGCGAGGGATATGTTCACTTCACACAAAAAGATTTTGGAATGAGACGGCCACCTGTAGTAGCGTTTAGTCCACTGTCTATAATAGCCTAATTTAGAGATCACTTTTTTTTTTTAACCAACAACTTTGATTGGTTAACGTTGATACGGTCAGCCATCGGTCAAACGGTCATCGGTTAACATCCCTAGGCAGGTGTTAACTTTACCAACAGTCTTGCTTTAAAAAAAGGTTCTAAATAAAATAAAAATGTAGTCCATACTACCTTTATTTGTTTTGTATATCATTTCAAACTGCATTTCCACATTGCAATTTTGTATAGACTATTCATAAACTGAATTAACAGAAAAATTGCTATATCGTTATCGGGATATCAAATGAGCTATATCGGGATATGAAATTTTGGCCATATCGCCCAGCCCTAGCGCTATCCTATCGCGTGCAGAGGGAGTTTGACAGACAGCCGTTTATCCGCCCCTCAGATTGAGCCGTCAATGGAGAGTTTCAGACCAAACATCTGGATGAGGCTCTGGATTGTCAGGCTAGGGTAGTGCCTATATGTCTGAGGATATAGTGGAGCAAACTCCAACACAGCAGTTTGGGGTGGGTGAAGAAAGGATTATCATTGAGGAATGAGGCTGAATCCAGCTTCTTATTCGCAGCTTCATATTGACGCTATCCAGTCCAACTTAAAAGATGCGATGCTTCCCGTCTTTGGTTTCTTATTCACGCTCAACTAGGGATGTCAATTTTCACAAATTCCCATGATCGATCGTCGTTTAAATTAACGATCAATTAATCGATTAATCGTTAACCATAATACTGAAATATGCGTCTAGCAGTGGCTTATAGCCGACAGCATGACAGTAGGCCTTAGTGCAATGCTGCTCAAAACGCCATGTTCTTCACCAAATGAATGAGAAGGATTTTTATCTAAAGAAAGGGCTATGGGATTGTAAAATTAGTCGATGTTATTTATAATTTAATTAAATTAGGCTACTTATTTAATAACCAAATATAACCTGTAATACAACACGAACGCCGCCTCAGATCTGTTATTCAGAATTTGTGGACGCACTTGCAAGAGCAACGTGCTGAAACGTCACCTAAACCCAGTTAATTCAAAAGGATTTATTAAAATATTGTTTTCATTAATGTTATGTAATGTGACAGTCCCAATCATAGTTATTATTAGTCGTGCGTTGCTGTTTGAACTGCGCGAGCTGAAGCGGATCGCGCTGAATCAACACTACACTGAAACTTTGCTAGCACGTTATTTAACTGAACAAAAAGCTTCCTATATGAGATTAATCATATTTATATAAAGTTAACAAAATATTACAAATTATATATCTTCACAAAATGATGCGAATGGACAAGTGAACTTGAATTGAGTTGCTGATATTCATCTTCAGAATGGGAGACGCGTGGTGTTCACGCGCTCTAGGAACAACGCTCTGAACACGGCACCTAAACCCAATGACTTTACAACCATTTATTAAAACGGTGTTCTCATTTCTGTTATATAATATGACCGTCCCAATCATCGTTATTATGCATTGCTCTGTATGCGCTAAAGCAGAAGCACTGAATGAAAACCGGTAGCCATCACTGACGCCATTTGTTAGTGCGTTTTATTTCGCTTGAAAGAAACGCATCCTATATGATTGATCACATATATAACGTTACAAAATAAATGTAATATTACAAATTACTTCAGCACAATCTGATGCGAATGCACAAGTGAACTAAGTTACATGCGCGAGTCAGAATGCGTGACTCATGTTGTGCACGCGCTCTTCCTGGATCAACGCAATGAAACACACGACAAATAAACCCAAATAATTAACAATCCCAATGTTTTATTAGGCTACAATAGTGTTCTCATTAATGTGGTGTAATATGAAAGTCCCAATCATAGTCATTATTAGTGCTGTTGGAGCTGCACGCTGAAGCTGATCACAGCCACGCTTTTACTACCGCTCACCTCTAACGTTAATTATTAACCAAATGCATCCTTATGAGATAAATCAGCTAAAGATAGGCCTGCACAAAATAAACACAATATTACAACTTACATTTGCACAAAACAAAAGGCTGCGAATGCACATGCAAACTTGCAGTCATGATGAAGGAGTAACTCCAGCTGTAAAATGGTTCCAAATAGAACTCGGGCACGCTCGCATCATTTTTCCTCCCGTTTCCTCACGCACGCGCATGACCCTGCTTAATCGATGATCGATAAGTCTTATCGATCAAATGTCTTATCGACAATTAATCGATCATCGATTAATCGTTGACATCCCTACGCTCAACTTAAAAAAAACGTGCGTTTTTTCTCTTTTAATGCTTTTAAAGGGGTTGTGTTGCTTTTGTGTCCATTTTCAGAATAAAAGAATAATATATTAGTGAAGATTGACTATAAACATATTAAAGCACATACAATATAATTACAGTATGCCTTTAATTATTTGCACTTGCCATCAGCTCAATTTAGGGACCATGCATGTGGTTTTTCTCTTATTCACACTTTTTGGGACCCTGATACTATTGTGTCTATTTTCAGAAAAGAATAATAAATAAAGAAGGTAATTAACACAGAAATATCAGTGAAAAATATAAATGTACATAAAATATAATTACATCATTCTTCAATAATTGAACTTGAATGCCTTTGAATGCATTAATAAATCAATAAAAGGTAAGGTAACTAGAGATTAATGCCAGCTCCAGCTTGGATCCAGCCTCCGAAGACTTCAGATGAACCAACACCAGATAATACCTACCCCGGCAAGATCTCACATCAAATATGGATGAAATGCATACAAGAAAATGCATAATCTAATTGAGTTAATCGTATCGAATTTTAATGAGAATCGTCTTGAATTGAATCATTCTGAATTGGCAAAAATCGTTCTTGAATCGAAAACCTATGAATTGTGAATCAAATCGATTCACTGCCTACCCAAAGATGCACAGCCATACAAACAAGCCTATCATCAGCCTCAGCCGAACCGCTTCAACACGTCGTGTTGTTTTTGATTTGTGTATTTTAAGGAATCAAATGAATGGATTGAACTCACTCATTACTAGGGCTTTCAAAATTGTTCAAAAATGACGTTTGAATATTCCCTCTAAAACAAACACGAATATTCGAATTATTCAAACATCTGGGAGCGCATTTTGTCAATGACGTGCATTACGTCAATAACAGGACAAATAATACAGAGATATAACTACTTGTATAGGAAGTCTATTTAAATTTATACATATTTGACAACTAATTACTGACACAATAACAAGTAAATCAACTAACAACCCCCCCCCCCCCCCCCCCGCCCTCACTGCGGATAACGGTTTAAATGAACAAACTTTAAGTGCTGAGCAAAAGTTTTGTGCAAGCAATTTAAGGTCGTGACTCTTGTCCCAAATATAGCAGGCTTCATTCAGTGATTGAAACAAATATTATTAATATTAATTGAAGTTTCACAGAACGCTCCGAGCGAGCTCTGCTGTGCTAAACATGGAGCTTTACCTTGACATGAAACGGTGAATAATCACACCAGTGAAGCAGTGCATTTATCCTTTATTCATGCGACATCTCTTCAGTCGGTACTAGGGATGGGACGAAATATCGTTTGACAAAATATCGCGATACAAAACGTGACGAAACGCATCGAGGTCGAAAAAAATGGATCGCGAAATAAAGATAGATGGCACCGCTGCATGATTTGCTTAGTATATAAATAATTTAGTGTATTATATGTGTGTGTGTGTGTGTGTGTGTGTGTGGCAGACATGACATAAAACGCAGCGCGCATTTTCTGTTTGATCTGAGGCATAGCCCGTAGTTGGAAAAAGTGAGAGCAGTCAGACAAAGGATGTAGCAGCAAACATTAATAGGGAAAGAAAATGGCATTAGCATTAATATTCTAAACCAAAAATGCAGTTATTGCCTACATAAACTACCATATTTTCTGTTTAACTTTTATTAGACTCCAGAAAGAAAAGGGCGTTTTTTTATGAGCACATTCTCTGCAGTCTGAGCGTGATGCACTGCAGCTCACTCTCGCTCATGTCTGAGGTAAATCATTAACACCATCACCGCTTACAGTACACCTGTTTTATTGAACTAAATACATTACAATCGGCTAAAACGAATGCACAGGTTACTTTCCTGAACAAGCGCGCTCCCGAGTCCATGTTCTTCACACTGTCCACGTGAATCGCGGACCAGTTCGGCGCGCACAGCCGCACACGCAAAATACCGGCAGTTCAACAGGGAATGCGGATCTCTTAAAGGGGCCGCACTATATTCCTCCTCGTGTAATATGGACCTCCTCCAGGTATGGTGTGGTTCTGGTTTACTCACTGGTACACATTAACAATTTTTCATACGAACTTTGCCCTGTTCTGAATTAAACTGCCAGTGTAAAAACTCCCTTTATATTGTTAAAATGAGAGAAATCACTACTTACTCATTTTTAAGTTTAGGCTTAAGAGACATGAACAATTTCTTAGATAAACATATCTATGACCTTTGATATGTCTAGTCTTCATGCTGTATTGATTATTATTGAATAAGTATGGTTTCACTAATAATAAATGTACATTTGCATAAAGCATGCATATTTGTCCATACCTAAGTTGATTAGAGTATTAAAAACTTAATTTAAACTTAATTTAAGATACATTTACAATTGCTAAAAAGGTGCGATTAAATTGCGATTAATCACGAGTTAACTCAAGACAATCATGCAGTTAATCGCGATTCAATATTTTAATCGATTGACATCCCTACAGTGCCCTCCACAATTATTGGCACCCCTGTTTAAGATGTGGTCGCGGACTCCTTTTTTTTTAAACAACATAGAACCAAAATGCAAAAAAAGAGAAAAATCCCACCTTTCGTTTAAGTACATTACTTAGGTGGTACAAAAAAAAAAAAAAAATCACAGAATTTGAATTTAAAAAAAAAAAAATTTGATATCGTATCGTGACGTATCGTATCGTAACCCTGGCATATCGAGGTGCATCATATCGTGAGTTTAAGTGTATCGTCCCATCCCTAGTCGGTACAGTAGTCTACACTTTAGTAGTGTTTCTGTTTAACATTAAATAAAATGAGGCATGCTATGCTAACTGTATCTTACATAGCTTGCATATAACTTTATCTTTTGGCTCAACAATTTTACCGACCAAAATCCAACGTACTTCCAGACATGGCTTTAGATTATGGAGTTAAAATCAGAGGTCAAGATGGAAATTTGTCAGGTTTGTGCTGCAGTTCAATGGAGTTCATGGTGGTTTTGCTCTCCAAGGCTCCGTGAAAGTCACGTAACTGAAAACTATGTTGGCCTAGCTATAGCTATACTTGCAGAGCAGGGCCCGTATTTATCAAGCTTCTCAAAGTGCTATTTTAGTCTTAAGTGCTGAGAATTCATGAAATTTACTCCTAGTTTCAAACTTCAGTTTAAAAGCAAGTAATCAAATTCCTTAAAGCTAAGAATCCCTCTTCCTCTCCCAGTTATTTAAGACAGCTCGAGAGGTCTCTCAGTGGTCAGGAGTGTCCAGTAGGGGCTTGAGATGGCGCTGAGGAGACAGAGACGTGCGCAACTCTTTCAATAGATGGAAAATGTGTTCGAAATGTTTGACGACAAGCATTTAATCAAACAATATCATTTGGACAGAGCAGACATCATCTTTTTCAGCGCTGGTTAATGTTGGGCTCTTTATTGTCAAATGTGTATTGGATTTAAACTCCTCTTAGGAATTTCACCATTCAATGTGAATTTATCTGAGAATATTCTTAAATAAGGACATCTCTTCAGTGATTGGTTCATGCCTATGACATCATCCAAAATCCCGTTTGTGGCAGAGAAAAGTGTCATGAATCAACTCTAAGACTGACACATAAGATTTAGTCCTACTTTACTTAAAGTATGATTGGGATGCTTGATAACTAACTTTTAAGCGCAGCTTTGAGCCAAGAATTTTTTTACTCTTAAGTCAATTCTTAGCAGTGTTCCTGTGAGTAATTCTAAGATATTTGATAAATACGGGCCCTGAACATCAGCTGAACTCTGTGTGATGGGACAAGCAAGACCGGGGGAGTTGATGAGCGTTTTAGGGCACACTCATGCCAAAATAGGCCAATTAAAACAACCCACTTTTACCCCTGAACGAAAATTACACAAGCTCTAGCTTAATTTTCATAAAAAAAACTAAATCAAACCTTATTTCACTTTAAGTTGAAAATCAAATTATCAAAAGGTGCACCAGGTCCAATAAAACATGCAATATTTCATTAGCCTATTTCTTTAGAAAACCAAAATAATTTTTTAAAAATAAAATAAAAGAATTATCAACAATAATTATGTATGAAACAAACCACATACAATATTTGTTGGTTTGTGTACCGGGAGTATTTTCTGTTATGGTTCCATATTTCTTTGAAAATATGAAACTGTTATTCTTGGTTTTACATATGAGAAAGAAGATACGTGTTTTTTTTTTTTTGTTTGTTTGTTTGTTTTTTTTTTTAAATCAGTCTTATTTTGTTTTTGGCTATTTAATTTATTTTTATAGACAACCTTGGGCCTAAGCCTTTCTTTGATCTTTTTAGCTATACTAGACTTAATAGATATACTTTATGTAACCTAACTGATATTTTCTGATTCTTCTAATCACTTTCTAAGAAATCTGTGATGTATCGCCAATAATTCAATGTCATATATTTTAAACACAAAAGCAGCACAAACGATTGAGATTACTTTGCCGACGTTTTGCGTTGATGGAGGCAAACTCCACGCATGCATTCTACTGTAATACTGAAAATGATCGGTCAAACTCAATAAACAAACACCAGGCTTTGTTAGACTACATCATATAATAACCTCGCTAGTAAAAAACACATTCTTCTTCTTCTTTGGGTTTTAACGGCAGCTTGCATCCTTAATGTTGCGTAAAAAACACATATTCGTCATAAACATGTCGGTTCACTTCCTCATCAAGAGCAGGTTTAGTTTTACAGAAACACAACACTAGGTCTATATAACGAGTCTAATGTAACACACCGATTTATATTTAAAAACATGAAAACTTACATGGTTAAAAGGGTCTTCATGAGTCTTGTTCATCAGGGGTCAGAACTCTATAAACTACAGCTTGTTTAGCGAGATGTAAACACAAAAATGAAAGCAAGCGTCTCTGCAAGGGCGTACGTGTTTCCTTTTCCTTTTGTGTGTTTTCAGAGCGGGGCTGCGTTCGGAACCGCATACTTCCCTACTATATAGCTAGTATGGAAAAAGCAGTAGGTGAGCGAATAGTATGTCCGAATCCTTAGTATCCTTAGTGTTTGCACACGTATTTTAATTTGTTACCATCAGGGAGACCATCAGGGAGACGATTTAGGGTTGTGAAGTGTAAGTCAAGCCGTTACAAAAATTATTTTGTGCCAACTGCGGTCAAAATCTTAAATAGAGAATCTTATGTCTGAGATATAATGCTGTATTTTTTCATATTAAAATGTAGGTAGGCTTTTATGTATGTAAGTATGTGTGTATGTATTGTCCTATTGTACACTGGCGGCCCTGTCACGATATCTAAGACAAATTTCCCAGTAATGGGACAATAAAGTATATTCTATTCTATTCTATTCTATTCTATTCTATTCTATTCTATCTAGTATTCATAAAAGAGTAGACGAGAACTACCAGGCGTTTGGACTATTTCTCGCGAGATTCGGACGTGCGTGTGTTATGTTGCGTCCGAATATGCCTACTAGGCTACTAACCTAGGCTACTATAGTAGGCTAAAACAGTACGTGAAAGGAGTAGTATGTTCGAAACCTCAGTAATCATAAAAGAGTAGGCGAGAAATCCCCGGATGGCCTACCCGCGCTCCGCCCAGATTGTGAACTTGTTAAGCACTCATCGTCAGATAAGGCTTGTTTGAGATGCGCCTTGCCTCAGTTTTACCCTTTCTTTTACTGTCTATGGTTTACTTTACTGTACCACAGCAGTTCTGACCGCGCATGCGCATTGCGTCGCATGTTACTAGCATAGACTGTAAAACTAGTCTGCAGGTTACTAGCCTAGAAATCTAGACGCACCCTAGCGGCAGCAAATTTAATTTCATCTTGATGTGGGTCTGGCTTGTCAGGCTAGCATGTTACGGTACTGGAGGGGAATAATTTCCCGAATTATTCTAAATGCTCATATTGCTGCGACCAATTCCACTGTCCGTTCTGCTCGATTAAATATTATAAGCCATCAGGAGAAAATCACCTCAAGCGCCATCTTAAATCACATTTTAACCGGGCAGTCCAACACGAAGGTAAGCGACACTAACTTTAAGTTAGCCAACTGTTAGAACTTTAGAAAGCTAATGCTAATGTATTCTGCGTGAAATAGTTATCGATAAGTAGCCATAACGAAGTAACGTAGCCTGTACAATCTTGTCATCCTTAACAGATATTATTTTGTACCCCCGTTGTGTTCATTTCATGGTAACGTTAACTAGTTTTGTGTCCCCTGTCCAAAATGACTGCCCCATTATAGCAGATTATAAATTCGTAATAATACGTTTATTATCACCTAATGTGTTAGATCTTTTTTATATATCAATGTATGTTTTTATGAACAAGTTGAACTTTGTTATTTATGGCGCGTAAATGTACTAAAAAAAATACTAGTTTTTGAGTAAAACATGATGGATTATTTTGACTATAACAATTTATAAATCATACTATCACCAAATGTGATGTATATTTTTAGCAACTTAAATCATTGTGAACAGCACAAGTTTTGAACTTCTGTTTACTTTGTGTGGCTTTTTTTCTTTTCTTTTTTTTTTAGAAAAAAACAATATATGGATAATTTTGACTTAAACAAATACTTGTATAAAACATATTGTGCTCCTTATCACAAACTGTTTTGTAATACAAATATGTCATTGTGTGAACAAAAATCATGGAACCTTATGACAATCAGATTAAATGAAAAATTGTAAATCGTACACATTTGACCAGAACACAGACCCAACATTTCATTGAGTATGTTTTCTTATGTTACAGGATACACTATTCACCGGTGTGGCTTAGGCTGTAGATCACAACTCCATTACCACTGCATGTACTGTCAGTCTATGCTGCTGCGTAAGGAAGACTTTAAAAAACATTTAACTGTGTGCCAGACTAAGTAGTCAACCTCAGTGCCACTTTCAGAGCCATGTTCTGCCAGCACAATGCCTTGTCCACCCCCAGTGCAGAGTCAACCTCAGAACCAAGTGCAGAGTCAGCTGACCATGGCATTCATGCAGTCAAAAGAGTCCATGTGAGACCAGTTGTCCGGGAAAGGTGTCCTATGTGCAATGTGGTTATGAATAAACATAACATTAGAAAGCACATTGACCGTAAGCATACCAACCAGGTTTTGGACGTGAATTCCAAACGCCACCTCAGGAGTGAGTGTATTGATGAGGTTAATGGTATATATTCTGTCCAAAAGACTTTCCTTGGTCACAGTGTCCCTCTTCATGTCCAGAATAAAACATGGGGTGAAAATCATCGTGTGACCTGTGAGTCACAAGAATGTCAAGGAAACATGAATTTGGCATGGAGGAGTGGCATTAAAGCATATAGATGTGTACATCTGAGGTCAGTCACTTACTGTACCAACACAGCTAAGCTTGACACACTATGGGAGGATTCACTGGCAAAGATGGTGCAAACCAAATGGTTTACTGAAGAAACCAGGAAGAATGGCCTTGCCCGGCAAAGCCTATCCAGAGAGAACAATGTCCCTCTATCTGTGTGCCTAAATTTTGGATTTCTTCAAAACAAAAAAATAGTATCTGTATTTGAGCCCACGGTGTCCTATTACAGTGTTCTTGGACGAGTTATGGTGGTGTACAACACCAAATTAAACTTGTGGCATTGTCCATGTTCAAAAACAAAACGTTCCTGTCCACATATTTATGTGGCCAAGTGGCATTTTTTCCAAGAGCAGCCTGAATTGTTTAGGACAGTCAGAAGCACAGAAGAAGCAGTGGATTCAGTTGGTAAAACAGACAAGCATTAATGTCTGGGTGGGACAGAGGAGGGAGTGACCAGTCCATTATATCCACCAAAAGGTGATGGCCTGAGCAGTATGGTGAAATACATACTAAAAGACAAGAAGCTTCCTGCTGTGCTGCCTGATCATTTACGCCTCCCATCAAAAGAATTCCAGTACCCAAGACAACTGGTTCCAGTGGAAATGATATGCCAGAAGTGTCCAGGGAATGTGCCTCTCAGTGAACCGATCCTCATCACTGACAAAGCGAGAATCCTCACCAGCTTTGGCATTATTGAAGGTAGGTTACAATTCTATCCAGCAGCTTTTACAATGTCATGCTCTGACAAATGTGCCTAATATGTAAACATATTGCTCAGTTAACGTTATTGTATCTCCTGTTGAATCATCCAATCACTAGATGTGTCCACTTACTGCAAACGTTGCCCAGTCTGTGCTTTGTGTTACCGTTACCAAGAGTGGAAAGACGGTGTGCACAATTTCAGTGACCGGATATTGCTAGACCTGCCCTTGTGTGTCTCATTGAGAAACCTACTTCAGGTAATGTCTTTGGATATCTAAATTATAACTAAAAGTTATAACCAAAAGTTGCTTAAAGTGTAAACTATATAGGGAGCCCAAATTAGCCTAAATTCATTTTACATCAAAGAGCGGCAAAACAGCATTTATATATAAAATATTGATATATATACATACGTCTGAACTTTTACACATTTTGACACGTTGCAACCACAAACAAAAATGTATATTATTGGAATTTTATATGATAAACCAACACAAAGTGGCACATAATTGTGAAGTGGAAAGAAAATGATAAATGGTGTCCAAGCATTTTTCCAAATATCTGAAAAGTGTGGCATGCATTTGTATTCAGCCCCCATCAATAAATACTTTGCATATATAATTTTATGTAGTTTTTTTATATACACACACACACATATATATATGGTTTACATAAGTTTACATAAGATTATATATATAATCTTATGTAAACCAACTTTTATATATCGAGATTAATCGTTTGCCATCCCTAATACATATATTGTGATTTTTTTTTTTTCCATCCAGGTACATACAGCAGTCAGCCGAGCAGTAGATTACCTTCAGCTTACCACAGGAGTAAAGTTCCCCTCAAAGGATGCAGTGCTCCATGCGTATCTGCACTTTGAGGCCCTCACAGATCATGACTACAACTATTCCTGTGTGACCTGTGGGGATCACCCTGCTGTGGTCATAATGGATTTGCACAAAAAAGGTGCCTTCCATTTGTCAAGTAAGTATGTTTCTGCTTAATGTACTGATATAACTGTTGTCAGTTTTTTGTAAATTAATATTGAAAATGGTTTTAATGTTTCTCTTCTTTACTACTTAAGTAGGTGATCTGGAAGATCCTCCTGAGGGTTACAATGGGGAAGTGGATTGTGACATGTTTTGGAATGCTTTGGCCATGGAGATGATTGGTCGTGGATTTGTAAAAAGTAATTAAAGCTTAAGTACACCGTATGATACCAATACCATTTGCATAATAGACTAAGATGTATTAACAAATAACTCTTTCTGGAATTTTGTAAAGGTTCAAAAGAGAACCCATTTTTGGTCCCACCAACTTTTGGGCTCCATGGATCGGTCCACGCACAAGGTCAGACATTGTACTCAATACAGAGTTTGCCAAAATACATGCCCCAAAATCTGCAGCTGAAGTGCAAGAGATCACAGTCACAGAGGACCGCCTAACAGATGAGCTTTCTAAACAAAAGGTATGTCTGTATTGAATCAACAATACTTACTCAAAACATAGATGCACTTCTGGATAGATGCCTAACTGCATTTTGAAGTAAATCTATATTACTCTTACCAAACCTAATCTCTTCCTATTGGGACTGCTTTATATTGACATGCTGTTCGTTGTCTTACATTGTTGACTAGGTGGGAGTTTTACGAAAGCTGTGTAGAGAGTGTGGCTTAGATGCCACAGGTTCCCGTAATGATATTCTTCTCAGAATTTCCCGTGAGATGAAATCAAGACATGCTTACGACAAAATATTTCAAAATATTTGGGCTGCCTCAGGTAATCCCATTTTTGCATTGAAATATAAAGTGTTGGTGAAATGTGCATACTTTGTTATGCTATTTAAAAATTTGTACAAACACATACATTTACTTGTTTGAGGTTTAACCTGGTAGAAATGGAAAGGATTTGCCATGTAAAACCTATTTACATACATAATGTGTTTAATGTGATGGTAATAGCCATTTCTTTTTTCTAACCCTTGTTATTTGTGGCATTAACACATATTTTCTCAGGAGGATGGGCAGTCATCCTGCGCCCATGTGGGATTGTGTATAGCATAAAGCACAACATTCGTTCTGAGAGTCCACGTGACTTTGCCGATATCCTTCTGTCATGGAGGCACATGCTGAATGTGGCTATATATGACTTTGCACTTGGACTGGCCACCCACACTAACTTGAGGGAACCTGAAAAGGTGCCCTTTAGCCCCTTTGAAGGACGCTTACTGGCACCTTCTGAAGAAAGAATAGCTCTGGCAAAACAAGGAAAGGTGAAGGTATCATTACCTTGGCTGGAAAGCTCCAAAACAGTCCCGGACAGGGGAGGTCATCCAGTGACTGGCTCAGCAGAGCATTATTGCTTGTATGACAAGTTCCATGAGGCGAATACCAAAGATGACAGGGATCTTCTGCGTAAAATTTCCTTGGTCCCACAGTTGGCTGGGAAAGTAAATAGCCAAGTGGCAGAGCAGTTTTTTGCAAAACTTAAAAAAAATAACTACTTCCTGAACATGAGCCAACCATCTACCCATGTATTCTTGATGAGGAACATTGTTCACCACATGAATACACAAAAAAACAATGCAAGGTTGGAGAGAATCCAGAAGACTTTTGGAGTAGAGGTGTCAATGAACATCCACGGCCAAGCTGTGATGGGTGAGCAAACTGTTTGCCAGTGAAATAGCAGGCTGTTATGGCAATATCTTCAATAAATGTATATCTTTGACTTGCAGCAGATCATTTGTTTTAAGATTATTTATATTAGAAATTAATTTGCTATAATTGTTATTTTAGGAACTGCAGTTTCCACTGAGATTCCTACTGAAGTACACCCTACACAGATGTCAATTTCAGTTGGTGAGTGTGACTTTGGATGGATGTTAGCCTGTAAAGTCCTGGATCATGTGCTTAATCTGGTTTTCTGTATACCAGAAACATTTCCGGTATGTGGTGATGAATGTCGACGCCTGACATCCCTGGATAACATCTGTACTACAAGAGCATCATGGAACTTCACTTTACATGCTGGTCAGAAGGCACTGGTATGAATGTTTATAAAATATACCACCAAAATAAATTGTAGATTTTTTTTCATTGATAAATAATATTTGAGAATATCTGAACATCGTTTCAAACTTGATTATGTCCTGGACACAAAGAGGACTCCAGATGAGCCAATAGTAGACGTTGGCACAACCACACTGAAACGCTCTGACTTCTTGTCATTGGGTCTACATCAACAAGTTGAGGCAACAGTAAGTTCAATTTACTGCCACATAAGAAATGCTACACATACGTTTTGAACATAATTGCCTCTTAATCGAAACAATTTTACAGATTGCCAATTGCTGTTTCCAAATGATAAGCGAAATTGGAATACATCAGGTATATGGATATTGATGATTACACTCGCTGAAGACATTTAGCATGTTACGTATTGTTTCAGTTCTAATAAGTATTGAATTGATTCATTGTTAGGGAAAGGATGTACATGACATTGATGCCTATGTTATAGCAACCTGGATGCCCCCTTTGAAAGCATATCTGTCTCTTCCAGTAAGTGATCACTTTCTTTTTAATTTATTTTTGTTTCAAATTCACTTTGATGCTTTAAAGGAACACGCTGACTTTTGGGGTCAAAGAAAATCACAACTTTTAATTTCCGTCAGTCTTTTTTCTCTTATCCAACTTTAGGGGATATGCAGAATAAGCTTAAGTCCCAAAAAGTCAGTGTGTTCCTTTAACACATTTGTTTTTTTGTGGCCATTAATATGAAAACTGTTATATCTACTTCCTGTATGCATTTTCTCTTCAATATCATTTCAATAGGTTGATGTAGCATCTAAGGACATGATTATCCTCCCCGTGTGGAAAACAGGGCACTGGGTGTTGTGTGTAGGTTTATTTTGTTTTATTATGTGGACTGCACTGTACAACTAACTTATCATGGAATTATTAAAAACAAAATTATCAGGGAAACATTTTACTTTTGAGGCTAAGGAAATGTCATCAAATGGAATATTACACGCCTGTAGACGATGTATTTCTCAGGTCTTGAAGCCAAAAGAGAGAGTGATGCACTTTCTTTGCTCCAAAAACCTTCATGGCTACGGTGATGGCTCATGTGTGGCGTGGTTCAGGTTTTACAT
Organism: Pseudorasbora parva; assembly: GCF_024679245.1. Classification (NCBI taxonomy): domain Eukaryota; kingdom Metazoa; phylum Chordata; class Actinopteri; order Cypriniformes; family Gobionidae; genus Pseudorasbora; species Pseudorasbora parva. The sequence continues at coordinate 42,584,478 of NC_090190.1, forward strand.
ACCCATTATAAATTTGGCTTGAGTTCAGCCGTTCAACATTCCCTGTTCCACTGTTCAAGCGTGTGTGTGTGTGTGTGTGTGTGTGTGTGTGTGTGTGTGTGTGTGTGTGTGTGTGTGTGTGTGTGTGTGTGTGTGTGTGTGTGTGTTTCTCCTCAGATGAGATCTCTGTGAACACAGGTGAGGAGCTGAAGTTGGATCTTCTGTTGACCAATGCTGATAAAGTGGAGACAAACTCCAGTGGAGAGTGGACAGAGGTGTGGACGAGAGGTCACGGGGTCAGCAGTGATCGACTGACCGACAGTGATGGGAATCTGACCATTAATGCGTTCACATCCACTGACACTGGAACATACAGAGTTCTGGACTCTGAAGGACAAATCCTGATCACACTCACACTCACAGGTCAGAGGACAGCAGAGGAGGACTGGGAATATTAGGTTTAATGTGGTCTTTGAAGTCCTAATCCACACTTTCTGTCAAGGTATGATGACTGGTAGATCTTTAGCTCTGTGTCTGGACCTGAATGTTTCTCTTTTAACATCCTGTCTTTCCTTCTGAACACTTTCAGAGAGATTTAGGTGTAACTGGGACCTCCTCCCCATCAGGAGTTCTGCAGGCGAGATCCCATGAGCTAATGGAGTCGATCTGTAGGCCAAAAGAGCTCTCTGTGAGTCTTGAGTCTTCCTTAGCATCTGTTTCACTGTTCGCACCGCTCTCTCTGCCTCTCCTTTGCTCTCCGGGTAACGTGGACTACTTGTAACATGTTCAAAATCGTAGTCTTGAGCAAACTCTGCAAACTCACATGATGCAAACTGCGGACCGTTATCTGTCACCAGTGTTTTAGGAATTCCATACCTGGCAAAGATTACCTTCAACCTTTCCACGTTCTCATAACGTTACTGTTATGAGTTCCCTTATCGAGGGAACTTCCCACTGCGTCGAAACGCTTTGGGGATGCTCCCTAAGCATCAGCGAATCTGAAGTCTGAAATAAACACTAGTCCAATCCGATTGGTCGTGCGTGATGACGTCATTGTGACGGCGTACCCGGAAGTATAAAAGGGGAGCCGGCGCATAATGGCGGCAGTTATTGCTCTTCAGCATAGCGCTCTCTGTTTGGTCTGTCTATTTACTGTTGTCTGTCCAGTTGCGAGGGTGTGTGTGAAAGATTTATTTAAAAAGTATGGAAGAGAGAAGGAGTGCATTAAGGCAGTGTGTGCATCCGTGTCCCCGTTATATCTCGGGATCGGATACACACCTGTTATGTGTGCAGTGTCTGGGTGTTCAGCACGCTCGGGCTGCTCTCGAGGGAGCCGCCTGTGAACACTGCGAGCGGCTGACACTCAGACTGCTCCGCTCTCGGCTGGCCTTGTTCGATGAGACCGGCCAACCTCGTGAGCCCCGTGGTTCTGGACCCGCGGTCGCTGAGGCGGCTCGGCGTCGCAGATCATGGGGCTCACAGCGGGAGTCAGAGGGTTTCGGGACTGCCGCGGCACTTTCCCAATCCCCCTCTGACAGTTCCGACGATCTTCCTCCCCGTGTGGAAGCCCGCTTGGCGGCATCTTCCCCCGGGTTGGAGGGTCCGATGCTTGAGCTGTCTGATTCTGAGGAATTAGATGTGCTCAGCATCGAGGCGGGTGACATTAAAACACCATACACACTGCTTCATTCATAAAATAAGGTGCTCATGCAGTCCCCGAGGGGGCTGCCTGTAGTAACCCGGTGTTCTCCGTTCCCGTGCGGAAGCCCGCGATGCGGCTCTTCCCCGGGATGGAGAACCAGATGCTTGAGCGATCTGATTCCGAGGAATTAGATGTGCTCAGCGTCGACGGAGTGAAGCAAACGAGAGCTCGCCACCTCATAATGCAAGGCTCGATCTCGCGTTGCCGAGGCAGCGCGTGCATTAAGGGTCTGCAACAGAAGTGAACACATGCTATATGTGTACATGTGATACTGTTTAGCGAGGCTTGCAGTCAGCTCCTGACGGTGCTGGCTGTGGTCGTTGAGAAATGTCTCGTAGCGTACAGAAACGCGCGTTTTTGAGTGTTTCAGCCTCGCGCCTGTGGTCTTTCATCTCGAGGGATGAAAGCCAAATATGTTGGGAACGATTCGAATCTCGCGTTGCTGAGGCAGCGTGTAGATGACGAGTAGTTGAATACATATTTAAACAGTATGGTCTGGTGATTAGGGCTGCATTTAATTCTGAGGAATTTAAATTAAACATTATCTGACTTTGAGGAGTTAGATATGTCTATTCAGCCTATCATTCAGCATGTTCACGTGATGGGTGATTATGGTGGCATTTATTTCTGAGGAATTAAATGGGATTTATCTAACTTTGAGGAGTTAGATTATCAGCCTATCATCCCAGTTGTGTTCACTATTTGGGTGTTTTTGGTGGCATTTAATTCTGTGCAATTAAATGGGATTTATCTGACTTTGAGGAGTTAGGTATTTCAGCCTATCATTCAAATTGTGTTCGCTTGTATATGGAAGTCGATGCTGCGATCCGCCGTCTACGACGCTCGGGCCACATTGGCTTCCAGCGAACGCATGCTGCTCTAGCCGCCTCTAGAAAGACTGCAGCTGGGCAGCAAACGCGTTCGCACACCGAAAATTCTCCCCGACTAAGCCCTGCCGGGTGGCCGCTTCAGGGGGTCGGGCAGGAGGCTCGGTGGGTACCAGAGACCAGCCTTGAGAGGCTGGTTCCCCTAGTAGAATATATCAGCGCATAGTCATTATGCTCCTGAATATATCTGCTTGGGCCCTGTGTACCATGGGCAAAGGGTGCAGACTGCAGTTCAGTGTTCCAATACCGAAGTCATCGGTGTGGTCTGAGTGGTGGTGTGCCCAGCCCAGTGGCCTGCTGGCCAGCCCCCTCTCCAGAGGAGCGATCGAGGTCGCCTCCTCTGTGGAGTTTTCTGGAAGTCGATGCTGCGATCCGCCGTCTATGACGCTCGGGCCACATTGACTTCCTGCGAACGCATGCTACTCTAGCCGCCTCTAGGGAGACCTCGGCTGGGCAGCGAACGTGTTCGCACACCGAAAATCCTCCCCGACTAAGCCCTGCCGGGTGGCCGCTTCAGGGGGTCTGGCAGGAGGTTTGGTGGGTATCAGAGACCAGCCTTGAGAGGCTGGTTCCCCTAGTAGAATATATCAGCGCATAGTCATTATGCTCCTGAATATATCTGCTTGGGCCCTGTGTACCATGGGCAAAGGGTGCAGACTGCAGTTCAGTGTTCCAATACCGAAGTCATCGGTGTGGTCTGAGTGGTGGTGTGCCCAGCCCAGTGGCCTGCTGGCCAGCCCCCTCTCCAGAGGAGCGATCGAGGTCGCCTCCTCTGTGGAGTTTTCTGGAAGTCGATGCTGCGATCCGCCGTCTATGACGCTCGGGCCACATTGACTTCCTGCGAACGCATGCTACTCTAGCCGCCTCTAGGGAGACCTCGGCTGGGCAGCGAACGTGTTCGCACACCGAAAATCCTCCCCGACTAAGCCCTGCCGGGTGGCCGCTTCAGGGGGTCTGGCAGGAGGTTTGGTGGGTATCAGAGACCAGCCTTGAGAGGCTGGTTCCCCTAGTAGAATATCTCGGCGCATGGTTATGCTCCCAAATATATCTGCTGGGGCCCTGTGTACCTTGGGCAAAGGGTAGAGACTGCAGTTCAGTGTTCCACCACCGGGGTTCATCGGTGTGGCCTGAATAGTGGTGTGCCCAGCGCAGTGGCAGGTAGGGAACAGGAAGTGTGCTCCCTGAGGGTAAAGGAGGCTATATTGTGTATCCCTCCGCCAGACAGGGAGTCCGGCTTTACGGTCGCTACTTCATGGTTCCCAAAGAGGATGGAAGGGTGCGTCTTTTATTAAATCGGAGGTACTTGAACCGTTCTCTGAGGAGATTCAGGTTCAAGATGCTCACTATCCCATCGTGAGTCAGATCCAGTTCGAGGACTGGTTCGTCACGATGTATCTAAAGACGCATATTTCATATCTCCATCCTTCCTGCCCACAGGAGGCCTGAGGTTCGCTTTCGGGGGTGAGGCGTACCAATATCGGGTTCTTCCCTTCGGCCTCACTGTTAAGCACACCACTGTGAAGCACTTTCAGAGAGTGCTGGGGCACATGGCAGCAGCGTCCAACGTGATACCGTTCGGCCTGCTACACATGAGACCCCTCCAGTGGTGGTTTTCCCCCAGAGGGAATCCCTTTCATATGATCAGGGTAACACGCAGATGCCTTCGTTCCCTAGTCATATGGAAGAAACCTTGGTTTCTGTCCCAGGGGCCAGTGTTGGGAGCGTCCTGTTGCCGGAAATCCGTTTCAACAGACGCCTCCCTCACTGGTTGGGGCGCGGTCATGGACGGCCGCTTTGCGAGGGGCCCGTGGGAGGGCCGTCATTCCTCCTGGCACATAAATTGCCTGGAGATGATGGCGGTCTACAAAGCTCTCAGGAGCTTTTTCCCGGACCTCCGCGGCCAACATGTCCTGGTGTGGACAGACAATACGGCTGTCATAGCGTACCTCAATCGCCAGGGAGGGTTAAGGTCGCGCCCTCTGTGCAGACTGGCGCATCTAATCCTCCTGTGGTCCCAGGGGAAACTGTTGTCCATCAGGGCAATGTACGTCCCGGGGGTTCAAAATCAGGGAGCAGACATCGTGTCGAGGCAGGGGCTGAGGCCCGGGGAGTGGCGGCTCCACCCCGAGGTGGTGGAGGCCATGTGCGAGAGGTTCGGCCCAGTGGTTCGATCTGTTTGCGTCTCGAGAGACGTCCCACTGTCCACTGTGGTTCTCCCTCACGCATCCAGCCCCGCTGGGGTTGGATGCCATGGTGCAGACGTGGCCAAGGCTGCGTCTGTACGCATTTCCCCCGATTGCTCTGCTCCCGGGAGTCCTGGAGAGGGTCCGTCGGCAGGGGATCAGTCTACTTCTGGTAGCGCCCCGCTGGCCGACTCGAGTTTGGTTCTCAGATATCATAGCCCTGCTGGCAGGTCATCCATGGCAGATTCCTCTGAGGAGGGATCTCCTGTCTCAGGCGGCGGGTACGATATTCCACCCCCGGCCAGAGATCTGGAACCTTTGGGTCTGGCCCCTGAGGGGGCCAGGTACCTAGAGGCTGGCCTGTCGGCAGAGGTGGTAGAGACCTTACTCAGTTCCAGGGCTCCGTCTACAAGGAGACTGTACAGCCTCAAGTGGAATGTGTTTTCCACTTGGTGTAGGGGGCGTGAGGTGGACCCAGTTAACTGCCCAGTGGCTTCAGTGCTGGAGTTCCTCCAAGATCGCTTCTCTGCGGGCCTAACCCCGTCCACACTCAAGGTGTATGTGGCTGCCATTGCGGCTTTCCACACTCCTCTGGGTGATGGGCCTCTGGGTAGGCACCAGTTCGTGGGGCTCAGAGGATGAGCCCTGTGGCTCAGTCCAGAGTTCCATCCTGGGATCTGGCAGTGGTTCTCGAGGGGCTGGCTGAGGCCCCCTTCGAGCCATTGGAGTCAGCAGAACCGAAAAATCTGACCCTCAAGGTGGCTTTTCTCCTCGCCATTACCTCTCTGAGGAGAGTGGGAGATCTCCAGGCCTTGGCAGTAACGCCGACTTGCCTGGAGTTTGCCCCGGGTGGAGTGAAGGCCATCTTACACCCTAGGCCAGGCTACGTGTCTAAGGTCCCATCGAGGGTGGTCAGGTCTTTGGTTCTGCAGGCATTTCATCCTCCGCCTCACGTGACGGCGGAAGAGGGGGAGACTTCACCTACTCTGCCCGGTCAGGGCACTCAGGGTGTATCTGGCGAAGTCTGCACAGTGGAGGAGATCACAACAACTGTTGGTGTGTTTCGGCTCACCCAAGAAGGGGTTGCCTGCGTGTACTCAGACAATCAGTAACTGGATTGTCCAGGCGATACCATGGCTTATCAGGTGCGCAGTTTGCCTTCACCTGTAGCCGTGAGGGCACATTCCACCAGAGGTATGGCCTCTTCGGTGGCACTCCTCTCTCGGGTCCCCTTGCAGGATATCTGCGAGGCGGCGGGGTGGGCTACCCCACACACTTTTATCAGGTTTTACAGCCTGGATCTCCCTGCGACGCCTGGCGCGAGGGTGCTCCAACCCTAGTTGTGCCCGGTTTCCGGCTTCACACTAGGACAGGCGCTACCCTCAGTGTGGCCTAGTGGGTACTCGTTCCCCAAAGCGTTTCGACGCAGTGCTCGTTCCCTCGATAAGGGAACGGCTCGGGTTATGTATATAGCCCTTGTTCCCTGAGAGGGAATGAGCACTGCGTCGTTCCGCCACACCTCGGCACGCCTGGAGCGCATGCTTCAGAGCAAAGAACTGCCGCCATTATGTGCCGGCTCCCCTTTTATACTTCCGGGTACGCCGTCACAATGACGTCATCATGCACGACCAATCGGATTGGACTAGTGTTTATTTCAGACTTCAGATTCGCTGATGCTTAGGGAGCATCCCCAAAGCGTTTCGACGCAGTGCTCGTTCCCTCTCAGGGAACAAGGGTTATATACATAACCCGAGCCGTTTTGGCAAGTTCGCAACCTCGATGTATCTTGAGAAGTAATCAATCACGACCAGATAATGGCCTCCTTCCCATTGAAAGGTATCAGCTGCGACACATTGCCAGGGTCTCGCTGGTAACGGTGTTGGCATCAACTGCTCGGTTTTCTGCTGTAAATGCTGACAGCAGATGTCGCATCTCTCCACCAACTCTCTTACGTCTCTTAGTACACCAGGCCACCATATAGATTGCTGTGCTCTTGCAGTGGACTTGGTTCTTCCTTGACGACCCTGATGAAGTCTCTCGAGCATCTCATTCCGCATGGGATTTAGAATCAAACGCAGTTCTCCTTTCAGGAGAATCCCATCAGCTACATGGATATCTGCTCTATGAGACCAGAATGGCATGAGATGTTCCGACACTGATTTCTGATGTTCTGGCCAGCCTTTTAGTGTATATCGTTTCAGCTTTTGGCATGTTAGATCCTCGTTCTGCTTTTCCTGTTTCAGTTATGTTTTTGTCGCAGGGATTTGTTGAAATATGACATCCACAAAAACTCTGCACTCATCCTCCAATGTTGATTGTCTGTGGATTGTTCAGTTCCAGCTGGTGCTCGTGATAACGCATCTGCAGTGACCAGATGTTTTCCAGGGACATGCATGACGGTGTAACTGAATCTGAGCAACCTCAGTCTCAACCGAAGAATCTAGGAGGTAAGTCATCAATTGGTCTTCTGCCCAACAGAGATATTAGGGGTTTGTGGTCGGCATCCTAAATTCCAGTCCCAGCAGATATGGTAAATAGACTGCATTTATATAGCACTTTTATCCAAAGCGCTTTACATTTTTGCCTCACATTCACCCATTAATACACCGACGGCGATGTCAGCCATGTAAGGCGTCGGGAGCAGCTGGGGTTAGGCGTCTTGCTCATGGACACTTCGACACTTGGTCAGGTGGAACCGGGGATTGAACCACCAACCTTCTGGTTTGTAGACAACCTATATGAACCACTGAGCCACTGCCGCCCCAGATATGCACTGAGCTGCTCACATGCCCATGTTACCGCAAGAGCTTCTTTTTCAATTTGTGCATATCGTGTCTCTGTGGGTATTAGACTTCTTGAGATACACACAACAGGCCTAGTGGCATATGACAGAATTACATAAAATAATACAAACTGAATATGGCTCATACACCCCAGCCCCTAATTGCGTCTACCAGAGCAATTACACCAAATTCAAAAGAGCCATAAACACAGAGAATATAGACAGACCATATGCAATGGGAACCAATTAGTCTTTAGCTTCATTAAGCAAGCATATTTTAGTTATGGATCCTTCAATAATATTTGTCTTCAAATGAACCACATGTACCAAACCTTTTTTTTTTATCAGGGAGGGTCTCCAGGACTCTTCCTAGCATCCATGTCCCTCCTGAAGCTGTGGAATCCACAACCATGACCAGGTCTCCAGGAATATAACTCCTCTTTTCCTGGTTCCATTTTTGACGCTCCTGTAAAGCGGTAAGTACTCAAGGATCCACCTCTTCCAAAAGAGATCTGAAATGTACTGGGCTTGTTTCCACCTTCTCCTTGCGTAAACATCCTGTAACGGGGTTCGTGGATGGAAGGAAGGAGGTGGGAACCGGCGAACGTTCAACAAACTTTAATTCAAAATAAATAAACCAAAAACAAAAGTAAATCACGGGCAGCCCCTCACGGACAACTCCCCGCCCATACACACACATAATAAAACGCGGGCAGCCCCTCACGGACGACTGCCCACACACACATAATAAGACGTAAACAAAAAATAACATAAATCCAGGCCTGCTCCTCTCTCGTCTTCCGCTGCCTTCGCTCCTCCTTTTATGCTCCCGTCACTTGGCCGCGAGACGAGACCGGTGTGTGGCGCAGCTGGTACTCATTACCACTCGCCACCGGCCCGCTCTCACGGCCCCTTGCCCCGCTCTCGCGGTCCCTCGCCCCGCTGCTTGCCACATACCCCCATCGCCCCTCGCAGGCCGGGGGGCACTCCCAAGACTGCGCTCTACTCCCCAATCATGGCGGCCGCGGCACCTGGGGGTAAGGACAGAGAGGCGAGAGAAATGGAGATGGGAGCACGAGGAGCTACAGAACGAGAGAGGGGAGAGAGGGAAAAAGAAAAAAAAGAAAAAATCTGTTCCGGTTCCCAGACACACTGCCGTTCGGCCCTCCGCCCGCCGAGAGGCTCTTCCTCGCGGTGCTGTGCGATGGCACTGGACGATTGGTGAACAGCTCGATCCTCCTCCGCCCCCTGGCGGCCGGCGGTGACTCCTCCTACTGAGGGACCCGGCAGCGGGCAGCCCCTCACGGACGACTGCCCACACACACATAATAAGACGTAAGCAAAACATAACATAAAATCCAGGCTTGGTCCTCTCTCTTCTTCCGCTGCCTTCGCTCCTCCTTTTATGCTCCCGTCACTTGGCCGCGAGACGAGACCGGTGGGTCGCACAGCTGGTACTCATTACCACTCGCCACCGGCCCGCTCTCACGGCCCCTCGCCCCGCTGCTTGCCACACATGCCTTTTGTCAAACAATCCTGGTGGAATAACTGGTTTTTCTTTGAGGAGTAACAGATGGTTTGGCGTCAACACCTCAAGATCGTTGGGATCTTCTGACAGTCTTGTGATAGAGCAATCGTTAAGCATAGCTCCAGCCTCACAGAGCACAGTATGGAACCCTTCATCATCCAAGGTTTGCTGACGGAGCATAAGATCTTCCTGATCATCCGTATCATGCGCTCCCATACGCCACCATGATGTGACCAAGCTGGAGGGTTAAAGCTCCACTTAATTCCCTTTTTGGACAAGGCTCTTTCAATGCGGTCATGATTCAAAGTGGCTAATGCTTCTCGAAGCTCCCTTTCTGCACCCACAAAGTTAGTGCCATTGTCAGATCTCAAGTGTGAGACTTGTCCTCTTCGACAGATGAACCTTTGCAACGGGTTGATGCATGAGTCGGTGTCAAGAGAATTGGCCACTTCCAGATTCACGGCCCTGCTTTTCATAAAAGTAAATATCACTCCATATCATTTCACGATGCTACGCCCTTGTTTTACGTCAACTGGCCCAAAGTAATCTACGCCAACGTTAGTGGTAGATCAGGAACCGCTCTCTCTTCTGGCAGGTCTGCCATTTTTTGCTCACCAGGTTTTCCACCATGGATCTTGCAAATGAGACATCTTGAGATGATCTTCCTCACTGCAGTAGGTCCACTTGTGATCCAGTATTTTCTCCTTGTAGCGGAAAGAACATGATTTCTACCTCCATGTCCAAGCTGTAAATGGACATGACGGAGGATAAGATCGGAAATATGTTGGTCCTTTCACAAGATGAAAAGATGTTTAATGTACTCAGGGATAGTTTGTAGTATTGTTTTTTTTTTTTTTACAGTTTATGGTTTTCGCCTACTAAGTTTGGCAGCCGCCGTTGATTTCCCCGAGCGATGTAGCTATCCCACGTCCGGTAGCGGGTAAGGAAGCCAGCTGTACACTTTTATTTTCATTTCTGTATTAGTGTTTGATGTTTTTGTGTATTGAGATATATATTATATTATATTATATTATATTATATTATATTATATTATATTATATTATATTATATTATATATGTGGTGGTTGTATTGCCGGGGAGACCCATTTAAGGTGTGTGCCAAATTTGGTCCCCCGGCGCTTTTTGTCTGTAAAGTGAGTGTGTGTGTGTGTGTGTGTGTGTGTGTGTGTGTGTGCAGGGGTATGAGGGCAGGTTATTGTTATAATGAGTTGATTATTTATGCTACTTTGAGGTTTGCTGTGTAATGAAATCTTGCACGTTTTGTGATTAATTAATTAAATGGGTGTGTTTCTATAATAACCGTTGAAACCCCGAGCTAAATATGTTCCTGCTTGATGTTGTATTCTCCTTATAGTTAACCTTGCTGATTATTACTGTTATCAATTAACAAATCTCCAGTGACTTGTACCTCTAATGATCATATTAACCTGGCGCCCCCTGAGTTTTAATACCATTGTCCATAAATAAAAGTTACATTTTTGTCTCTTGATTGTTTTCTTGGTGAGCCCATAGTAAAGTCATTGTCCAGTAGAGAACCTGTAGATTAACCTTTCGTAGTATTTGGGGTTGGTTACAACATCAGTACATTCAGATAATTGATCAAGTAATGCTGAACTTTTTGTTGAAAAACTGTATACATTATATTAGAAAATCTGTATTTGTTAATTCATATAAAATCGGTGGGCTTGATTATTTAGACTTTTCAATTTTAAATAACACCTTCAAAATTAACTGGTTGAAATATTTTCTGAACAACACTGTGGAATAATATTTCTAAATATATTATTGGACCAACTTGGTGGCCTTTCATTTTTGCATACGTGTGATTACAAAGTAGAAAAACTTCCCGTTAAACTGTCAGCTTTTCATAGGCAAGCACTTTTGGCTTGGAAGTTTGGCAAGGTTTATTGGTATTAGTAAATGTAATAGGCATTCTATTGAGTAACCCCGAGGTGGCAGTATAGCCTTTCCTTTTATGTGATGCTTATGTTGTTGAGAGAAAAAACCAACAAGTAGACAGGAAGTTGTTTAATATACCATGTTGTGGATGCATACAAAAAAAAAAAAAAAAACCTGTAGCTCACAGAAGTTCGTGTGACTTCCTTTATAACAGAAGGCTCAACATTACAGTAAGGTTTGACTGTTACCTGATACATTTATGATTACAAGTAAGGTCAAGGAAATTTCATTTAAGATATTGCACAAATTTTACCTCGCTAAACATTTTCTATCTAAGTTTATCAAAGACATTGAGGTAAATTGTTCATTTTGTTCTTGGCACTGACAGTTTACAAAAAGGTTATGGTGGGAAGTCTCTAAATGTATTAATGACAAAAGAGAAACCTTTTTCCAGTGGTATTGAAGAATTTGAAAATGATTTGGAGAGTACAAACAAAAAGGCTGTTAAAACTGTTCATTTATTGAAGATTATTCGTGAAGATTTGTTTGTTTGGTCTTCTGGTTCAAATCACTTTATTGTATTTTATATTTTTGTATCCTTATTTTTTTGTCCTGTCACTATTGTTACTGTGGTTCAAACAATAAAAAAAAATTAAATAATAGAATAAATGAAAAAGTGACTGTCTCGGCTAGCATTCCCAGCACATTAGCTCCGACATATGTACACACAAAGGTCAAATATGACTATAGAAATGCTACTCTTTGTACAGTAATAATTTGATAGTAATACAAACCTTAATTTCATTCAGGAAGTTTCCCCTCGGACATTCTCTTACCCAACATTGGGTTACACTGACCCAGCACTGGGTCGGTATGTGAGGGAGTTACAGAAAAACTCTCAGCTCTGGGTAAAATAATAAACATAACCCAATGACCCAGCATTTGGGTTTAAAAAAAAATAACCCAGCATTATTATATTCGTATCTGTCACACATCTTCAATGCATCTGTTTTTGGGAATATGTCTTTGTTGATTTTATTATTTTTGTTCTTTCTCTTTGTATACATGCTTTACTTTAGGGTTTTATTAAAATGTATTCTTCCCAGTTCTGGAAATAATCAAATCAGTTATATATTTTAAAGGTCATGTGATCTAATGACTTCACATTGCATGTATTTGCAACAATGCCCAAACCATAAATGTGACATGATTTGAAATAATCAAATGTTTAGCAGATTCATGAATGTGTGGTGGATTTTTTTCTTCCTTGAAAGCTGTCCATGGCTTATAAACTGGTTCAGTGACGTGTGTGTGTGTGTGTGTGTGTGTGTGTGTGTGTGTGTGTGTGTGTGTGTGTGTGAACAGCGAGTAAACCTGCAGCTGTGGCTTGACATATTCTCCCAAACCAGTCAAGTGTAAAAGAGCCCAGCGGAGACGGAGATGAACAGGGGCGGGGCCGAGCGTACATCAGAACCGCAGTGACGGATTGATTGACAGCTGTCAGACTTGCAAAGATGGAGAGTGAAGTCAACAGAGCGGTCATTTGAAGTAGAGGACGTTTCTCCTTCACCTGAAGTGGAGGAGAGTGAATTATCTGTGGACACAGGGCCAGAGCCGCTGACTCAAACTGCAGCTTTAACCCTTAAATGTTTCGCCATCATTATTACATATTTGGGTCTTTAGCGACCCGGATCTATTTCTAACACAGATGGATACCTGTCACGATAAAATAAAACTCTCCTGATATTACAGTAACAAGTACAGCAGAGTAAAATAAAGCATATTTCTACATTTTGAAGCTTGTAAGGGTTCAGTTTGAGCAGATGTTTTATACCATCTTCACTGTCCTCGTCAGAGCTCAGTTCCCAGTACATTCAACATCTGGCTCGTATTTGCCATCTCAAACATTTTCTCAAAACCTATTCAAAAACAACTTATTGACTGACAGCAAGAAAGTTGATGTCCTTGCTTTAAAAAAAAAAAAAATGAATGAGGGGGTAGGTGGTGAATGACCCGAGGTGTGCGTTTAAGGGTTAACTCTGACAATGACAGCGAAGCAGAAGCGCAAGAGAGAATAATCTGAGAATAAACCACTGACCTAATCTGAGAACAGTCCAATCCTTACTGAATGCCCCTAAAATAGATTTGGGCAGTTAGCCGTTGGAAGAGACAACATACATTGCAAACAACGTCCAATAGTAAAACTCAACTGCAGATCCAATCAACCCCAAGAGGGCAGCACTCGGACGCTTTTACACCATATGTAGAATTAAAACACTTTATACCCAAATGACAAAACATTTACTCAAATTAATGAACAGCACTAAAGCCCCAGTCTTACAGATCATTAACTAAAAAAAGTTGTTTTTAGGGCTGTTACCCTTTAAAGGGGTCTAATCTAGAAATCAACTTTTGATATATAAAGGTCATGGTAATATAAGAATATCCTGTAAGTTTCAGAGCTGAAAACTTCCTTATTAGTCAAAGAAAAGCTTTTATAGACACCAGACCCAGAAAACGAGAATCTCAGAATATGCCTCACCTTGACGTCAGATTGTGAAGCAGCGCCTGGACGGAAGAACAGCGCCTGATTCTGCAGCTCCAGGCCTGACACGACACAGGTCTATAAACAGCTCAACCGCATCGAACTTCTAGGCAATAAACATACCGCATAAGCTTCACTCGGATTCTAATATTATGAATGCATGGATGAGAGATGAATGCTGTCCAGCCTGGTCTGCCGACAGGCTCTCTCAAATAGTTAATTAACTTTCCTTTATGTGTGTTGTTCTCTTGCTTGCCTTGACTTGATATTTAAAGTTTCTGTTGATCATCTGTCCGTCATCGGCTAAAGCCCGCCCTGATGATCTCATTGGTCAGTTTCTGTTGATCATCTGTCCATCATCGGCTAAAGCCCGCCCTGATGATCTCATTGGTCAGTTTCTCTTGATCATCTGTCCGTCATCGGCTAAAGCCCGCCCTGATGATCTCATTGGTCAGTGTCTGTTGATCATCTGTCCGTCATCGGCTAAAGCCCGCCCTGATGATCTCATTGGTCAGTTTCTGTTGATCATCTGTCCGTCATCGGCTAAAGCCCGCCCTGATGATCTCATTGGTCAGTTTCTGTTGATCATCTGTCCGTCATCGGCTAAAGCCCGCCCTGATGATCTCATTGGTCAGTTTCTGTTGATCATCTGTCCGTCATCGGCTAAAGCCCGCCCTGATGATCTCATTGGTCAGATTCTGTTGATCATCTGTCCGTCATCGGCTAAAGCCCGCCCTGATGATCTCATTGGTCAGCTTCTGTTGATCATCTGTCCGTCATCGGCTAAAGCCCGCCCTGATGATCTCATTGGTCAGTTACTGCTGATCATCTGTCTGTCATCGGCTAAAGCCCGCCCTGATGATCTCATTGGTCTGTTTCTGTTGATCATCTGTCCGTCATCGGCTAAAGCCCGCCCTGATGATCTCATTGGTCAGTTTCTGTTGATCATCTGTCCGTCATCGTCTAAAGCCCGCCCTGATGATCTCATTGGTCAGTTTCTGTTGATCATCTGTCCGTCATCGGCTAAAGCCCGCCCTGATGATCTCATTGGTCAGTTTCTGTTGATCATCTGTCCGTCATCAGCTAAAGCCCGCCCTGATGATCTCATTGGTCAGTTTCTGTTGATCATCTGTCCGTCATCAGCTAAAGCCCGCCCTGATGATCTCATTGGTCAGTTTCTGTTGATCATCTGTCCGTCATCGGCTAAAGCACACCCTGATGATCTCATTGGTCAGTTTCTGTTGATCATCTGTCCGTCATCGGCTAAAGCCCGTCCTGATGATCTCATTGGTCAGTTTCTGTTGATCATCTGTCCATCATCGGCTAAAGCCCGCCCTGATGATCTCATTGGTCAGTGTCTGTTGATCATCTGTCCGTCATCGGCTAAAGCCCGCCCTGATGATCTCATTGGTCAGTTTCTGTTGATCATCTGTCCGTCATCGGCTAAAGCCCGCCCTGATGATCTCATTGGTCAGTTTCTGTTGATCATCTGTCCGTCATCGGCTAAAGCCCGTCCTGATGATCTCATTGGTTAGTTTCGGTTCGGGGATAATTACTCCTCTATGGAGCGAGGCCAGACCGAACTGCCCGACCTAAAAATGTTGTGGGCGGGGCTGAGTATGGTTGGTATCCAGTAGGGCTGCACGATTTGGGGAAAATATATAATTGCGATTATTCTGGGAAAAATTGCGATTTAAAATGCGATTATTGTTATTAGTATTTTCTACAAATGAAAAGTGTGTGTATATAACATTTTGTGTTTTTATATTAATGTGACTAATAATAATTATTATGACTATTATTACTGCTAAAAATATTTTTAAAAATAAGAAATATTACCATTACAATAACATTTTCATAATTACAAATAAAAAAGAGTATGTCAGAATAAATATAACAATATAATACGAATACTAATTATTATTATTATTATTGTAATATTTTACAGAAAACTTTATTTTGACTGCTGGGTTACCTATTAATATGCAGACAGCCTATGACTAAAAAACATTAGAAAGGTCTAAGGAGTTATTGTAAAAAAATACACACAGTGTGTGTGTGTGTGTGTGTGTGTGTGTGTGTGTGTGTGTGTGTGTGTGTGTGTGTGTGTGTGTGTGTGTGTGTGTAAACAGTGTAAACAGAAGATAGAGATGCTTTGATTAAACATGACGACAATAAACACGACTGCAGCAAAATATGGTGTATTTGAGTTCTTCAAGCCGTCAAGGGTATTTTCATAATAATAAAGTGTATTATAATGCAGTGCTGATTGACATAGAATACTATAAAATAACGCCTCGTCTGCCTCACACTGATGAGAAGCCACATCAGCTCACACACACTCGACTGACGATAGGAAGTGAGGTAAAACATGTTATTAAACGTCTTTTGTTGAACAGGTTTATGAGCGCTTCACTAGTTTGTGAAGATGTTTGACTCGTGTTGCTTTTTCAAACGCTCGTTATAAGCGACTCAAACTCGCAGTCTTTCAGACGGAGCAGCGTTCATCACAGAGCCGCTCTTCGCTAACGCTGGGCATTTATTTATTTAATTTAAATCGCAGCCTTTGAGCTTTCATAATCGCACACAAGCCAAATCGCGATTGCGGTTCGATTTCGATTAATCGTGCAGCCCTAGAATCCAGGCTAGGAGTATTTATCTATCCAGCAAAACTCTCCTGTGCATTCAATGATGTCCCCAGAACTCTTCTGCGCATGCGTATAGGACGTCATCGAATTGTGAATGAAACCACCGCGCATGAGCGTCCAGTTCGTGTTGGATCTGATCCAGTACGTCATCGTGTTACAGACTGCAGCGAGGACTAGCCTATTACTTATTAGTTATGATGTTTTTGAATGTAAAAACCACACAAACATCATTAGTTGACCTCAGACAACAGTAAAAGATTAAAAAAGCCAGTTCATGACACCTTTAATTCCCCTGGAACACTTATTCACTGCAGTTGTGCAATTACATTACTGTGTAATTACTGTGTGTTTGTGGATCAGCTACAGTGGTTCAGACTGCAGGGTTGCTGAACGACTAAAGAAACGTTATCGGCGTGATGGTAGAAAACTGTACATTTCTCGTCTATAACCACCCACTGCAACTTATACCAATGATGGAAATAAGTGCAGTTACAATAGCAAAATATGTGGGTGAGCGTTGCTTTAATGTGACTACCGGTCTATTTGGTTGCAATAGGTAACACTTCAAAGTCAATACCAAATCAAAACTAGTTAGCAAATAATTTATAATTGAAAGAATTTAATGACATAATTTGGTTATTGTTACACTTAAAATAGTTACAAAACAGATGAATGAGATGATGAAAACTTTTAATCATACCCATCATGAATAGAATGATACCTGAGGGATACACTGTACATCAGTTCCACATGACTCAAACAATTAAACAAACAGTGGTGTGCACAGTTATAGTACAGTGACTTACTAATTATTTGTTTAGTTAACAGCCTTCATTTCAAAGTCTTCTGATTCTGATTCTGATTGAGATTCTATTTCTGTTTCTGGTCCTGTTTCTGATTCTGGAGCCCTTTCTGTGTTCTTGTGTTGAAGTCTGCATTCAGAAACTATAATCCAGGCCACAGCCAGAACCAACAGAACCACTATAAGCACTGAAGACACTAAAACAAGAAGAAACTGGAAAGAAGCTGGGAAGAAGGAAAGTGAGAATTTTTTAATATTTTTTATGTTTTGTTCATTTTTAAACTCATTGCCCAGTTTTACTTACTTGGTTCAGTTTCATCATTGATGTCGTTCAGTTTTCTCTTTGATTCTGTAAATGACATTTAAAGGTCAGTCGTTCAGTTTATCATCATCTGATGTTCAGATCATGATGTATCCTCACCTGTTTAAATGCTTTAATATTCACACACACATCACAGGACTAGTGCTGTACAGTATAATAGAGCTCAGACTAATAATCATCATTATTTTACTCAATTATAATCAATTCAGTTTCTGTTTGCCTTTGTCACTGTAAGTTGAGTCAGTTTCATCGCTAATGAAGTTGCGATGAACGACAAACTGCCGTTATAATGAAAGGTGACACTGTTAAAGGAGCACAACAGGAGCTCTTACTGTATCATGTCGGTGTCGTGTTTGCTGTTAGCTGTGGTGAAAGCATTTTGTGAGAGAAATAAAGAGTTGCAAAGTTCACTCGTGTTTATTCAGAGCTCTCAGATTAGAGGTCAGATCGGGCTGAAAAAATCAAGCCCGACCCTACCCGAGCCCAGCCCGACCCGACACATTAACTGTAATTATGAGCCTGAGCCTGATTTAAACCCGACCATTTTTCAATACGTGGGCGTTTTGATGAGAACGAGCCTGTAATGAGCAAAGCGCAGCGAAGCGGACCAGTGAGACTCATGTTAAAACCAAGCGGCAACCTCCCCCAGTTTCTCTTGAAGCCAATACGGAAGTAATGTAAACTGCAGTTCATCGTCTGGCCACTAGAGCGGCTCCAGAAGGAGCAGAATCTCATTGAACCCCATGTTAAAATGCCCAACTTTACAGCAGAATAAAACATGTTTACAGTCTGGGACAAATTGTGGTTTTGGCCTATACGGCTAATTTTGATCTTCATGACAACTCTGAGGGGGGTGAATTTTTTTATAACTCATTCGTTTACGTTATATAAAGCCTTAAAGTTCTGCATAATTAAGGGCGTGGTTACAAGTGGATAGCCATTTATCTGCCGTCTATAGTTATTGCGTCACCTCAGCTCCGCCCACATCCCGTCTTTTTGTCCATTTTCTGTTATCCGGGAGTGACGCGCGATGACTCGCTCACAAGATGGCGACGCCCAGCTCGCCCCTACTTTAAGCTTCAGAACGGCTTATCAGAATCCTATGGGTGACGTCACGGACACTACAGCCATATTTTCTTACAGTCTATGGTTAAAACTAACATTGATAAACTTAAATGAGTTGATAACATCGCTGTTTTCTCCACAGCGACTATACCACCGAATCCAATTTTGTTGCAATATTTTCATGTTTAACACTTGAAACTGCTTTGAAACAATCATCATTGTAAAACCGCGATATAAATAAAGTTGACTTGACTCCGCTCAATAATCCGCAGGCGGGCGCTCATGTAAACAGGTAAACTGATGTCTGCTCAAATCCAGCTCAGAAATTTATCTGTAGCTTACGTCATTCAGAAACACGGCTTCTCCTATCACTGCTATGCTGATGACACTCAACTCTACTTCACTCAACTCTACTTCACTCAACTCTACTTCACTCAACTCTACTTCACTCAACTCTACTTCACTCAACTCTACTTCACTCAACTCTACTTCACTCAACTCTACTTCACTCAACTCTACTTCTCATTTCATCCAGATGATCCTACAGTCAGTGTTCGTATCGCTGCCTGTCTGACAGACATTTCTGACTGGATGAAAGAGCATCATCTTAAACTCAATCTTCCAAAGACAGAATTACTTGTTTTCTCAACCAACACAGCACTTCATCAAAATTTCTCCATTCAGCTTGGTTCATCGATCATAACTCCATCAAGGACAGCCAGGAACCTTGGAGTTGTGATTGATGACCAGTTAAACTTCACTGACCACATTACTGCAACAGCCCAGTCCTGCAGATTTGCTTTATACAACATTAGAAAGATCAGACCCTTCCTATCAGAACAGGCTGCACAACTCCTGGTTCAAGCCCTTGTTCTCTCCAGACTGGACTATTGTAATGCTCTTCTGGCTGGGCTTCCAGCATCCACTATCAAACCCTTGCGGCTGATCCAGAATGCAGCGTCGAGAGTGGTCTTTAATGAGCCGAAGAGAGCGCATGTTACGCCTCTCTTCATCAGACTTGCACTGGTTGCCAATGGCTGCTCGCATCAAATTCAAGGCACTAGTTATCGCCTAAAAAACAACCACTGGCTCTGCACCAATATACCTAAACTCACTTGCTCAGACTTACACACCCTCCAGAAGCTTGCGTTCTGCGAGTGAGCGGCGCCTCGTGGTTCCATCCCAAAGAGGCATGAAATCACTCTCACGGACATTTTCCTGGACCGTTCCCACCTGGTGGAATGACCTGCCGATCTCAATTCGTGCTGCCGAGTCTGTAGCCATTTTTAAAAAACATCTTAAGACACATCTTTTCCATTTGCACTTGACCAATACAGAATAGCACTTACTGATCACCACAGCAACGACCAAAAGCGTACACTCCTGGATCATATCTACGTCTCTCATCCGGATTTGTGCCTTCAGGCGGGTGTGTTACATAGTAATCATAACTATCAGAATCCAGTGTGCTGTATATTGCGTACGTGAGTTTTTGTTGTAGATGGCTATTGCTGCGCGTTTAGCTAGAATACAAAACCAACCCATTGGGCCACTGAATCTGCATTAACGACAACAGCTGGGGCAACAGCCTTAGTCCTAATGGGTTGTTATCATAGCTATCAAAATCCAGTGTTCGGCATTTTGCGTACGTGAGTTTTTGTTGTAGGTGGCTATAAAAAAAAAAAAAAAAAAAATGTTGTGTCCTGTGCTAATTAATTGAGATTTCTTACAGCTCTTACAGGTTGTTGGCCTTGTCTGTTTCATTGCTTCTATTACTCTCCCCTTTTGTGTAAGTCGCTTTGGATAAAAGCGTCTGCTAAATGATTAAATGTAAATGTACTTTGTTGTTGCCATTAAACAATGTGTTTTTTCCTTCATTTTTATGTTTAAATATTATAATATTATTTTTACATATTTCATCTGATTATGATAAGTGAAAAGATGCGAGTGGGTCAGAAATGATTTTGGTGGTCATATTTAGTTTAATATTAAGTTTTGTTTTGTAGAAAGCATTTATTTTGTTTTGTTTAAATTGTATCTTAATTTTAAAAAGTTTTCTTAGGCCAATTGCCTGGATTTAATAAATAAAAAGCAAATAGCAGACTATAATCGCGAGGTGAAGTCGTGGGAGTGATTGCTTTCATTGCTCATGAACTGGAGCGCGCGTCTCATAAATAAACCCAAACTCAGCAGCTACTCGTCTCACAGACATGAGAAATATGCGTATAGAAAGCTTGAAATGACCACTTTTAAACGAAACGATTCGAAGATATTTAATTAAGCAGAGTGCAGTGTTGACGCGAGCAGCTCTTGACTGTTTATAACGCTGCGCTCCATCACTGCTCCAGCTGTGAGTTTAACACACATTTACACTAATCCTGACTAGTGCAATTTTGTAGCCGACACATTTGTTTCTTAGTTGTTGTATTAGTTCTTACTTTGCTAAAAATATATATAATTTCTGATTATAGCATAGCTTTCTGCTCACCCAATTAGACTAGTAAAGTAGGGTAATGATTAAAAAAACAAACGCTTGATCACGGGCCCGGCCCAACCCGACCCGAGGATAGTGCAGGGAAATCTCGGCCCGCGGGTCGGTTCGGGTCAGGTTCGGGCTCGGGCAGAGAATCTAAACTCTAGTGTGCGTGTGTGTGTGTGTGTGTCAGATCTGCTTCAAGGTCTTCATGATAATGTAGCATTTCTGTGTTTAGAATCCAGTATTACTGTAATCCTATTGTCTTTTATGAGTTTAATAAAGAGCTCAACAGGTCCGTCAGCTTAAACCTGCTCGGGCTTATTTCATGTAAACCGGGTTAGATCGCATCTTGAGCTGATGCTTAAAATCTGCCCCAGCCACTGCTACTGTATTACAAGAGTTCATTACTGAACCAGGGGCAATAATCATTTAAAATAATAATAAATATAAAAGTTTATATGAAAATAATATTTTAATGTTGTGTAAAATATTATAGACACAGTCACTGGATTGAGAGATTTATTTGTGAATTGTGATGGAACGATTGTATTGGAAGTTTACACACATTGTGCAGTTAATCTCCGTCGTGCATTAATGCGAGTGATGATGGATATTATGGGATGGCTGATGCAGCGCAAGAGATGCAGATCATTTGATCTTGACTGTTAAGAAAATTTAATTAATATTGTCACACAACAAATCTGCTTCAGATGACGTTGCTGGATCAGATCCAATACGTACTGGATGGTGGATCGTTAGCGACGTCATTCATACAGATCTTTGGATTAATTTATAATGTGTATGTGCTAGTCTTAATGTATGATCAATATTGTATATAGATGATGTTCTAAACTGTGTAGTTGTAGTACTGATAAATAGTTTTAAGTAATTATTGATGAATAAATCCACTTTTCATAAATATGATGCTTAAATTATCCTAGTTTCGCTGTACATGCATGCAAAACAGTTAAAATATTAATATATTCTGATCATATTTGCTGTTGAGGGGAAGGAAAAAATTAGTCAAGTAATTGTCTCTGTAATTTTAATCCTCAATGCAACACGATCTGTAAAGAACTTAAAATACCAGTAGCCTACACATTCAAGGGGAGATGCAAAACGTGTGTCCTGATGGCGTGAGCATGTTATTAATCGTTATTTTTGCGCGAGCGGTTTGAGTATTTATCTATCCAGTAAAACTCTCCTGTGCATTCAATGTCGTCCCCAAAACTCTACTGCACATGCATAAATGACGTCATCGAATTGTGAATGAAACCACCGCGCATGAGCGTCCAGTACATGTTGGATCTGATCCAGTACGTCATCGGGCTACAGGCTTCAGCCAGGACTTCTTGAAACAGAGGGCTAATATCACTATAGAAAAAATTATGACCGATATTGATTTTTTTATAACCAATGCTGATTATTTGCATGTTTATGTGTCGATAACCGATATATATAGAACCAATATTTACTTATTGTGTCATTTCGGTTTTGTACAATTACAACATCACTGAACTGAGTTTTTTAAACACTGTAATTTTTGCAGTTTCACTCCCTTACATACAGAACAAAACACATTTACATCAATAAATAGTCTGAATTATTTTTTTAAATACGGTGCAGACTTTTTAACATTAATGCTGTTTCACCTTTTTATTTATAAATACAGCCATATTAACAACAGGCAAAATACATTTATAAAGTCTAATGTTTTCAAATGAGAGTCGAGTCTATTAACTCCCCATAACTATGAGCATAAATATAAGCGTTCATTTTAAACTACAGTTTTAAAAGGTTATGTGTTTAATAGACTAAAGAGTGAATATTCTCTGGATTATGCAAACATTGTAAAAGCTGATGTATTCGCCGGTTTATTTCTTTTTCTTACGGAGTCGATCTCATCTAGTACGGTATCAGAATGATGTTTGTGTCCTGATGACAGAGCGCTGTTTTCATCTCTGCGTTTAACACACGTCTCTCGGAGATAGGCATTCATTTTCACGGAGCTGTAATTAATTTGATTATAAAACATTGAATTGTTATATAATGTTATATAGCAGACGTTAATATAATGTAAGGAGTTTTAAACGAGTCGGTCTTGTTAACATACGGTAGCCTGTGAGAGAACGGCTGAACGCGACTGAGAATAAACACAGAGAGACAAACAAGGTCGGCGCTTTTATTTCCAACAGGCTCTCATTCATGGCTGTTTTATTTTTTATTCATGTGAAGTTACGTCTTTATTGTGACATGACGGATTACCTGACCGACTCAGTGAGTTCATCTCTATCGCCAAGTTTAAACTAAATAACTACATATGATCATCTCATAACATCTTATTTGAGGTTATCTCAATTTTACATGACTGTTATGTTAAACAAAGTTGATTATTTAAGGGATGCTTTTGAGGTTATTTTACCTCTGAACACCGCTGTTAATAATCTCCCTTCAGACACAGTGTTTTAATGGCTTGTATGCAATTCTCAAAACGTCCACAAGATGGCGCCATTTATCGGGAAATAAGATATTTTCAAAACCGATACCCGATTATGGGAAATGCCTAAATATCGGGAATACAATATATCGGTCGATCACTAGAAAAAATGCCTTTTATTTCTAAGTTATGACATTTTTTTATGTAAAAAACATACTAACAATACAAGTACACCTCAGGAAACATTATAAAATAATAACTAAATCCATGCCATTGGACCTTTAATAAATAGAGAGAAGCAGAAATCATGATTAAAATATGATTGATTGATCAATAGAAGATCCAACTTCAGCTCACCTGTGTTTACAGAGATCTCATCTGAGGAGAAACACACACACACACACACTCATCATTATTATAATGCTGTCAGTCAGTCAAAGCCACACACACAGATTTAGGATTGGGAGATCAAATGTAATTTTAAAAAAAAATCAGCTTTACCGTGAATATGAAGATGGTACGTCCTGCTGAGCCGCTTCGTCTCTGTCTGATCATTAGTGTAATAGACGCTCAGAAAGTATTTCCCAGCATCCCTCAGTGTCAGATTCTTGATGATGACGTCACATGATCCTTCTCTAAACACTCGGCCGGAACAATCTTTAGTCTCACAAATATCAATGACTTCTGTCTGATTGCTTAAAACAATATACACAATCTTCTTGTGCTCAAGGTGACACGGCAGGATTACGTCACCTCCCTTTAGTCCTGTCAGAGGTGCAGCAGTGGATCCTGCAAATACAGACAGTAAAATATCCATTCAGTACAAAGTGTCAATACTGAAAAATACATGTGGTGTTTCTCTCCGTAATCGAGGCCATCATTAAATATTCTTATTTTCAGAATATGTCAGAATATGAGTCTGATGCTCCAATGGGCTGTGATTATGAGGCGTGTGTCAACCGAATCAGGAAAGACATCAATTGGACAGACCGACAACCTGTAATATACTTGAATAACTGGAGGAGACATCACAGGTTTAGGAACTTAACTGAAGTATCAGGCAGTGTAGAAAATACAACTTCATTTGGCCATAGTCGGAACTTAACTGACCCAAACACATATTCAATCCCTCAGAGGGAAAAACAGGAGCGCCCTCCCCAGCCTTGGGTCTCTTAAAGGAGCCTACTATTGCAAAGGTCCGTCAAAACATTACACAACCAATCAGAGCAACGAAGCGACGTCAACAGAGCTCAACTGCACTGTTGCCAAGTCCGCGTTTTGCCATGTCTGTGGGTTGAAGCGACTATTATGTGATATATAGACCTTGGCAACCTTGCCAAAAGAACACACATTTTACCCTCCAAACATCTTTTTTTTTTTTTTCAAAAATCAAGAATGTAATGATAAACAGAGCACTTCCCAACATGATCATCATTTCTGAGAGAAATAGTGAAGGTGATGCAGATACGAACAAGCTCTCCGTTTAGGATTAGAACAAATATAACCCAAGCCCCTTTGATGGCGTGATGATTACGCTACTGTTGATCATCCGTCCGTCATCGGCTAAAGCCCGCCCTGATGATCTCATTGGTCAGTTTCTGTTGATCATCTGTCCGTCATCGGCTAAAGCCCGCCCTGATGATCTCATTGGTCAGTTTCTGTTGATCATCTGTCCGTCATCGGCTAAAGCCCGCCCTGATGATCTCATTGGTCAGTTTCTGTTGATCATCTGTCCGTCATCGGCTAAAGCCCGCCCTGATGATCTCATTGGTCAGTTTCTGTTGATCATCTGTCCGTCATCGGCTAAAGCCCGCCCTGATGATCTCATTGGTCAGTTTCTGTTGATCATCTGTCCGTCATCGGCTAAAGCCCGCCCTGATGATCTCATTGGTCAGTTTCTGTTGATCATCTGTCCGTCATCGGCTAAAGCCCGTCCTGATGATCTCATTGGTCAGTTTCTGTTGATCATCTGTCCGTCATCGGCTAAAGCCCGCCCTGATGATCTCATTGGTCAGTTTCTGTTGATTATCTGTCCGTCATCGGCTAAAGCCCTCCCTGATGATCTCATTGGTCAGTTTCTGTTGATCATCTGTCCGTCATCGGCTAAAGCCCGCCCTGATGATCTCATTGGTCAGTTTCTGTTGATCATCTGTCCGTCATCGGCTAAAGCCCGCCATGATGATCTCATTGGTCAGTTTCTGTTGATCATCTGTCCATCATCGGCTAAAGCCCGCCCTGATGATCTCATTGGTCAGTTTCTGTTGATCATCTGTCCATCATCGGCTAAAGCCCGCCCTGATGATCTCATTGGTCAGTTTCTGTTGATCATCTGTCCGTCATCGGCTAAAGCCCGCCCTGATGATCTCATTGGTCAGTTTCTGTTGATCATCTGTCCGTCATCGGCTAAAGCCCGCCCTGATGATCTCATTGGTCAGTTTCTGTTGATCATCTGTCCGTCATCGTCTAAAGCCCGCCCTGATGATCTCATTGGTCAGCTTCTGTTGATCATCTGTCCGTCATCGTCTAAAGCCCGCCCTGATGATCTCATTGGTCAGTTTCTGTTGATCATCTGTCCGTCATCGGCTAAAGCCCGCCCTGAGGATCTCATTGGTCAGTTACTGTTGATCATCTGTCCGTCATCAGCTAAAGCCCGCCATGATGATCTCATTGGTCAGTTTCTGTTGATCATCTGTCCGTCATCGGCTAAAGCCCGCCCTGATGATCTCATTGGTCAGTTACTGTTGATCATCTGTCCGTCATCGGCTAAAGCCCGCCCTGATGATCTCATTGGTCAGTTTCTGTTGATCATCTGTCCATCATCGGCTAAAGCCCGCCCTGATGATCTCATTGGTCAGTTTCTGTTGATCATCTGTCCGTCATCGGCTAAAGCCCGTCCTGATGATCTCATTGGTCAGTTTCTGTTGATCATCTGTCCGTCATCGGCTAAAGCCCGCCCTGATGATCTCATTGGTCAGTTTCTGTTGATCATCTGTCCGTCATCGTCTAAAGCCCCGCCCTGATGATCTCATTGGTCAGCTACTGTTGATCCTCTGTCCGTCATCGGCTAAAGCCCGCCCTGATGATCTCATTGGTCAGTTTCTGTTGATCATCTGACCGTCATCGGCTAAAGCCCGCCCTGATGATCTCATTGGTCAGTTTCTGTTGATCATCTGTCCATCATCGGCTAAAGCCCGCCCTGATGATCTCATTGGTCAGTTACTGTTGATCATCTGTCCGTCATCAGCTGAAGCCCGCCCTGATGATCTCATTGGTCAGTTTCTGTTGATCATCTGTCCGTCATCGGCTAAAGCCCGCCCTGATGATCTCATTGGTCAGTTTCTGTTGATCATCTGTCCGTCATCGGCTAAAGCCCGCCCTGATGATCTCATTGGTCAGTTACTGTCGATCATCTGTCCGTCATCGGCTAAAGCCCGCCCTGATGATCTCATTGGTCAGTTACTGTCGATCATCTGTCCGTCATCGGCTAAAGCCCGCCCTGATGATCTCATTGGTCAGTTACTGTCGATCATCTGTCCGTCATCGGCTAAAGCCCGCCCTGATGATCTCATTGGTCAGTTTCTGTTGATCATCTGTCTGTCATCGGCTAAAGCCCGCCCTGATGATCTCATTGGTCAGTTTCTGTTGATCATCTGTCCGTCATCGGCTAAAGCCCGCCCTGATGATCTCATTGGTCAGTTACTGTCGATCATCTGTCCGTCATCGGCTAAAGCCCGCCCTGATGATCTCATTGGTCAGTTACTGTCGATCATCTGTCCGTCATCGGCTAAAGCCCGCCCTGATGATCTCATTGGTCAGTTACTGTCGATCATCTGTCCGTCATCGGCTAAAGCCCGCCCTGATGATCTCATTGGTCAGTTTCTGTTGATCATCTGTCTGTCATCGGCTAAAGCCCGCCCTGATGATCTCATTGGTCAGTTACTGTCGATCATCTGTCCGTCATCGGCTAAAGCCCGCCCTGATGATCTCATTGGTCAGTTACTGTCGATCATCTGTCCGTCATCGGCTAAAGCCCGCCCTGATGATCTCATTGGTCAGTTTCTGTTGATCATCTGTCTGTCATCGGCTAAAGCCCGCCCTGATGATCTCATTGGTCAGTTACTGTCGATCATCTGTCCGTCATCGTCTAAAGCCCGCCCTGATGATCTCATTGGTCAGTTACTGTCGATCATCTGTCCGTCATCGGCTAAAGCCCGCCCTGATGATCTCATTGGTCAGTTTCTGTTGATCATCTGTCCGTCATCGGCTAAAGCCCGCCCTGATGATCTCATTGGTCAGTTACTGTTGATCATCTGTCGGTCATCAGCTAAAGCCCGCCCTGATGATCTCATTGGTCAGTTTCTGTTCGGGGATAATTACTCCTCTATGGAGCGAGGCCAGACCGAACCGCCCGACCTAAACATTTTGTGGGCGGGGCTAAGTTCGGCTGGCATCCAGGCTAGATGAAAGTAATAACAATATTGGATGTGCCACATTTTAACATTTCAGATCTTGATGACATTAGTATAATTCTGTCTCAGATGTGTCAGTGCAGTTACAGTGAATTCCTGAACAATGTTTATTAATAAATGACCTGCACTGATAAACCAGTGATGATGGGATATGACAATCCACAAATGTCCACCAAAGTCACTTGACTGAGCGGCACGACAGACAACCTTTAGAGTAACTCCTGGAACTGAACATCAATAATAGTTATAATTTATCAACACAAATGATACTGACCAGTGGCGTAACTTACTAATGATGGGCCCCAGTGCAGGCTATGCAGTTAGTTTAGGGTCCAAATTGCGCTATTAAGTAATAGCTTACAAACATGCATACCCCTAAGATATTGGCTGTTTATCATTACTTATAAAGCAAATATTAACACCTTACTGCATGGCCATACTGTACATGCATTAATCATACCCAATAATGTAGGCAGGTTTATAATAACCAAGATCCCAAATGTTAGGGGGTTCTAACATGGTCCCCCGAGAAAATCTTGATTTCTATGGTCTACATATGAGCATTTTAAGATGTTCTTTTAAGATAATCTACTTACTTAATTTACTATTTATCAAAGTTTTAAGTTTATTAAAATCACAATATGAACACATTCAATACTAATCTTATGCCCAATACAGGCTGAAAAAGCTGAGTTTAAAAAAAATATATATTTATTGAATGTTAAAAATAGAATTATATTAATTTACAATATATACACATTTATTATTAATCTTATGCCTAATCTGATGAAAATGGCTTTGTTAATATTTCTTGTTCGTTAATTAGGCCTACATTATGAATCACATAGGCATATTTCCAGTTAAAAATGTCTAAAAATTAGACACAACAAGTTTATTCATTTGCCTAAATATTTTTTCTTTTGATTAACATTTCTGACTTAAAGCAGCAGCTGTCAAACATGAATGTTTAGTTTAGCTGCATTTATCTTACTTGACGTTGAGTTGCGCTCCTAAAAAAAAATTTGCGCTCAGCCTCAGCAGTTTCTGTGTGCCCATAAAGCCCGCCTTCTCTGATTTGATTGGTTTTATCAAATATTTTGACATTGACGAGCGGTGACAGACCAATGACGCTCAGATTCACACACACACACACACACACACACACACACACACACACCTCTGCTTCTGACGTGCGCTGCGCTCTGCTCAGAGCCGCTACGGATTGGAGAGACAGGCTAAAAAACGGGACGAAGCCCACATTTCGGACGTATTGTTTCGGTGATGAAAGTCTTTCGGCCAAGAATGCACCGAGAGAATGCACATGGTCCATTTTCGCCTGAATATTTGATGCATCCCTAATTAAAATAATTAATAATAAATTATATTATGGGCTATTATTTAAACATAAATATGAAACTAAATAGGCTACGGTTTCTTTAACCCTCTGGCTGAAGAACGTACCGGCTGTTTTTCCCCCTCACGAGTCATGACGAGGGATAGCCTATAACTCGCAATACTCCGTAATTTTTGGCCATACAGATAAATGTGAGACATAATTATAAACTATAAATTGTCTACTTTTATTTGTGTACACTCACATAACAACAAAACTTTGTGCTTTAGTAAAATAAATAAAAAAGGTGCGCTTTCTATCTGCGAGAATCTGAAACTCGGTGAATACATGACATAAACATGAACGTCTAATGAAAGCTTGAAATCGCTAGATTTAAATCAAATAATTCACATTTTATAGTGAATTGTGGAGCTCACTGGCATAGAGCGGAATATCTAGCGCAGCGTCACGCAACTGTGCTCCGCTCACATGCTGAAAAAAGGTGGTCAGTAGCCTATTCTAAGCGTGACGGTAGAGCACCGTGTACAGCCGTGTGAAATCTGAAACAAGTGCTTTTCATTTGAAATGTAAGTGTCACAATATTCTGTGGAGTCACTTTGTCGCCAGGGGCCCGTTTGCAATGTGGGCATGGGCCTGTGTGCGCTGCGGGCCCCCCTGCCGCACGGGCCCCAGTGCAGCTGCACTGCCTGCACTGTCTGTAGTTACGCCCCTGATACTGACCTCTATAACTGATGAAGCCACACAGAAACAGCTGAAGAGTCATCCATCTGAACCTGAGGAGAAAACACAAGAGCTGGTAATATCACAGACACACACACACACACACACACATTTATACAGGGAGAACACACTTTCCGAGGATAGTCCTGGTTTTTGGTGTTCTATCCCCGACTAGAGCTGTCCCCAAAAATGTCCCAGTTTTACAGCTCGTTCCAAACAACCTGCAGATATATATAAAGCGTCCAACCAACACACAGCAGCTGCTGGTTATTAGATCAATCGTGTAGCGATTATTTTCACCAGCAGAAGGCGCGATATCGATACAGTTGTAATGGAATCAATATCTTAATTTAAATATCTCTCCTCTACATTCATTGTACTTTGCTTGTGTCTTCTACCTCTACAATCCTGAGCAAAATACTGCTTTCACCTCCTGACCCACTTTACTCCTCTTCCTCTTCCTGCTGCGAGTCGTTGTTGTGTCGTCACGTGACTCACTGACACAAGACGCCGAGGAGCAGCGAGAGTTGAGTGAAGCTGAATGAGGAGCCATTTTACGGCACTAAATGATAATACTGCAGCTTGTGATACGTGTAAATAGAGCATTCGGTACTGTGGCAACACTACAAACCTATACAAACAGTTAAAAAAGGCTGTAAAGAATGAATTCTACTGTGCCTAATAACTAATCATTTTAACATTAAAAAATATTGCCTAAAGAATTGATCATTCATTCACCTCAGAAATAATGACATACTACTCTCCCTTACACAAAAGTCTTTTTTAAAGTAAAAAGTATCGTATCGTATCGGTATCGGCAATACTGGCTCTATATGTAGGGCTGGGGATCGACTCCTCTTTAAGAGCCCTTTTCAATCCTACACAGTTCAGCATTCACTTGTCTCTCACTCACTAATAATGACTGAAGTCTATTTAATTTCTGCAAAAGGTTCTTTTGAACAGTTACCAGTTAAAAATAAAGTAATTCAGCGTTTATGTATTTTTCGTCATTGCGGGATGACGTCACTAGAACGTAATTCTAACAACTTATTTTTATGCTATGAAACGTTCGAATAAAGCCATATGTGCACGCATATCGCTGATTATTACCACACCTTTTATTAACGTAGGTTATAGTCTTTATTGTCATTGTTTCCTTATGTGATCCTCTGGACAAGTTTACTACATTTTGCACACACATAATTTTAAATCGATTCAGGCTTTCGTAGATAAGACACATTTAAATTAGGTTTACTTTACCTAATCAAATGAAGTTGTGTCGAAATGTGTTCAATCAGCCTAATATATTTAAAACTGAAGTATGCTTTGCAAGGGACTGCGCTAGGAGAGAAAATGTACGGCTTAAAGTGTTATTTGATGTGTTTTTTAGTAAAGGGAAAGATGTTATTAGTTCATGTTCGTGTTTAATGTTCAGTTATGGTGGACATTAAGAGGAGTTTCTCTAATATTGTGGTTACCATTATGCAGAAGTGTGTGTGTGTGTGTGTGTGTGTGTGTGTGTGTGTGTGTGTGTGTGATGGGTAGGTTTAGGGGCAGTGTAAGGGGATAGAAAATACGGTTTGTACAGTATAAAAACCATTACGCCTATGGAGAGTCCCTGTAAACCACATAGACCAACGTGTGTGTGTGTGTGTGTGTGTGTGTGTGTGTGTGTGTGTGTGTGTGTGTGTGTGTGTGAGCCTGTTTATGTGGTTTATGAGGACACAAATTTGTATAACTACATGGGTATTACACTGATATTACACTATAAATGTGGTTTATTCAAATGGCCTTAAAAACATAATAAATGATGTTTTTTTGAGAAAGTAAAAATGCAGAATGTTTCCTGTGATGGGTAGGTTTAGGGGCAGTGTGTGTGTGTGTGTGTGTGTGTGTGTGTGTGTGTGTGTGTGTGTGTGTGTGTGTGTGTGTGTGTGTGTGTGTGTGATGGGTAGGTTTAGGGGCAGTGTAAGGGGATAGAAAATAAGGTTTGTACAGTATAAAAACCATTACGCCTATGGAGAGTCCCTGTAAACCACATAGACCAACATGTGTGTGTGTGTGTGTGTGTGTGTGTGTGTTGTATTGGAAGGATGTGGTACTGGGATTTGTTGGATGTAAAGGTCCATTTTTTTGTAATTAATCGGATCTTGTTACTCGCTACATCCCACATTCATAAATCTAAATATCTAAACGCTGATTGCTTATTTTTGTGAAAAAAATTGAAAAATACCTCTTTTCAGTTATATTATCTGAGAACAAAAAAGCCATAAAACATTATTTGCAATTATTCTCCTTTTTCAGTGTCATGTAGCTCATAATTTATTATGTTTAATGTATACCATTCCCTTCAGTTTGTTTGTTTTTGTATTCTGTTGTTATTTGTTCTGACGTCTGTATTGTTTTGAGCATCATAACTTTTTTCTATCATTATTAAAACGGAAGTGGCACACAAACACACACACACACACCCACACACAAGACTATTTTACCGAGGTTATGCGTTGAGGAGGCAATCTTCACGCATGTATTCAAATGACCAGTCAAACTCAATAAACAGTTTTTTATAAATAATGTCAGCCTATACAGCCTATACATATAAATGTAGTAATTTGAAAAACACATGAAGATAAAGATGTCGACTCGTTTCCGCAGCATGAGCAGGTTTAGTTTCCCACAAACAGAAACACGGCAATAGGTCTAACGTTATAACTATTATAACACACCGATTCATATTTAAAAACATGAAAACTTACATGGCAGGAGTCTTGTGTTCATCAGGTGTCAGAACTTTATAATCTACAGCATGTTTGGTAAGGATGATGGGTAGATCGACACACGTCTCTCAACTTTCACAAATCTTCCCGCAGTTTCTCTTTAACTTTAAGACAGAAGACGGATGCGACTGGTGGCCACTAGGGACGCTATTTTTATTTTTATTTTATTTTTATTGCTGATAACAGAACCATACAAACAAGGTATACATCACATAATATCGACTACAGCAATAATACATGAGACAACCACAGAAAAGATGTAAAAAAGCTAAATTAGAAGAAGAAAAAGAAGAGGAAGATGAGGGCCATTACATCACATGTTCACATGAAGAGATCAGAGCTAGGCACACTGGCAGAAAAAAAGTACATTTGCTGTCACTGGGGCGGTACCTTAAGGTATAAAACCGAAAAGGTATACCTTTAAGGAACTAACTCACACTCTTAGAGTACAGATATGTACTTTTTAAGGTATATGTACCATTTAGGGTCACAAAGATGTACCTTTTCCCTTTTGTACCTCAGGGAACCGCCCGGTGACAGCACTGTACCTTTCATCTGAGAGTGCAGTGCTAATCCTAACAGTCCTTATAGCTTTCTTATTAGTTGATACAGAAATCACATTTAAATAATTTTCCATTTCCTTTAAGAAGACAGAGAAGACAGGCTTAAAGTTTGTAAATTTACATTTGTGAATGTAAATTTTGCTTTGGAAAAAGATTAACTTAATAGCAAAACAGATATTTTGGTTTGTGGGGTCTGAGTCAAAATACCCAAATATAACGTTCCTCATGAGAAGCCTGGTAAAATGTTACACTTGACCGATACAGTAATATCCTTCCAGAGCGTCTGAGTATAATGACATGACCAAAATAAATGAACCAGTGCTTTAAGTGCCCAAAAGAAGTGCCGGTACTCTATTATTATTAGTGCTTGCGGTAGCAAGGCCTCACTATTGTTCTCCACCATACTTATTATTATTCTTCAATCAGCGTAGCGATTCACGATTCGGATCGCGTGTCAAACTGCCAAACTGATCACATCGGCCATCACTATATAAGTCGTTATTTAGTGTTTTTGCGCACTAACTCTATTCTGGCCTCTTCATCAATGATTGTAGAGCCGCTGTAGTGAGATGGGCTTTGTAACGACGTCTTTAGTGCCTTTATGGGCAAATTCCTCTGTCCTCAATCTTTTCAACACACTCCCCTTTTGTGTGTGTGTGGAGCAGGAGTCATCATCAGGGAACCAAGAGGAAAGCCTTCTTCTTTTCTGTGTATAAATATTGGGTCGAGAGGCGAGTTTGTGTCAGACTGCCCGCAGAAGCCTCGCATAGGGCTGCGTAGGAATGTGTAAATCAGGGACAGCTTTTACCCAGAGCTCTGTATGCTTCAAAAAATAATATAAATATAGATAAGATTACTGGTCAGCCAGTGAGGCCAGATCATGCAGAGCAGGGGCAAGAGGCAAGAGGCATTTATTTGTCATTTGCATAGTTAACACTGGGGAAAACTGGCCATTGAAATGCTTGTGACGAGGCTCAGACATACAGTGACAATAACAAGATATAAGACATAGACGTACATGGAAAGCACTGAGGTTCTTGAGTGACTATAGTAGCCATAGACAGAAAGACATGGACTGAGCATAATATGCAACCCAAGGAACAGTTACAATAAAGGTAATCAGTGTTTAGAGTGTACATAAGAAGTCCTGAGGTGATATTATGGTTACTGGGGTAGAACGGTGTCTAAAATGTCTTTGTAAAGTGACGTAAAGCTACATGGAGGAAAATAAAAGTGGCAGTGCAGATGCAATAAATAAACTTAAAGGGTTACTTCAGCGATTAG
Organism: Pseudorasbora parva; assembly: GCF_024679245.1. Lineage (NCBI taxonomy): Eukaryota > Metazoa > Chordata > Actinopteri > Cypriniformes > Gobionidae > Pseudorasbora > Pseudorasbora parva. The sequence goes on from NC_090190.1 coordinate 42,618,921, forward strand.
CATATGGCTTTGTATCAGGAGAAACCCTGGAGTATATTCAAATGATTGTGCTTTCCCCCCTCATATCCCCCTGAGACGAGAGATTTATGCATTTTATTTCCGGAAAAATTCCTCCTATGATGCAAATTGACGATATTTGCGTCATCGGAGGAATGTTTGCTGACCTTATGATTTTTTGAACCCGCTCATGAGGATGGAGATCACACTCACAGCTCAGCTCAGCTGCAGGCACTCATTTAAACGGAGATATGGTGAGCAATGGAAGTCTTCTAACATCTCAAATTAATTTCTATGAAAGTTAAGCTTGTAAAGGCATGAACTGAAACGCGCCAGGCTGAACTGGCGTTGTGAATGTATGCCGCGAGTGTAGTGGCGATTACCTCAGCTCATCACAGGAGCTCATCAGCTCATTTATCTCATTCCTGCAGTTAGTGCTCAGTGCTGTGAGACTCGCGCGGCGACTCGATTGTTATATTGAACACACACGTTCAGTTTTTAATTGTAGTGTCTTCTCTAACTCAGTCACTGTAATCCAGTAGCGGTGGCTTTGGGAATGGCACAGGGCAGTGAATTGCCATTCAGGCTTTTATTTCCTCTCGTCTCGATTTTTGTAATGTATTGTACACTTGTTTAAACAAATCCTCCATGGACAAATTGCAAGTGGCACAGAATGCAGCTGCAAGACTTTTGAATAAGACCAACAGGCGAACACATATTACACCTTTACTTAAGGCTCTACATTGGCTTCCAATTAGTTTTAGAGTACAGTTTAACATTTTAACCATTACTTACAGAGCCTTGCATGATCAAGCTCCCTCTTATATCCAGGATATACTGCATGTATACAATTCTGGTCGCTCTTTGAGGTCTTCAGGCCAAGACCTTTTAACTGTTCCTAGAACACGTTTTAAAACGAGAGGTGACCGAGCCGTCTGTGTAGTGGCTCCAAGGCTCTGGAACGCTCTTCCATTAGCCTTGAGAGCTTTGGACTCTGTGGAAGCTTTTAAAAAACACCTTAAGACACATCTTTTTAGACAAGCATTTAATTAGCAATTATGGTTTTGTATGTTTGTGTGTATTTATGTATATTTCTATGTTATGTGTATATCTTTTATGTGTATATTTTAATTTTGTAAAGCACTTTGTGACCTTTTCTCTGTGAAAAGTGCTATGGAAATAAAGCTTACTTACTTACTTAAAAAAGAAAGTGGCAGTGCAAGTACAATGAAAGTAGACAGAAGAGCAGCATGTATTCCGTTTTTTTAGATGGAGGACAGCTGATTGTGATGAATCGGGCAAGTTCAACCACGACATTACCCTGCAAGAGAGACAATCTCCAGGGTACCTGAAGGACTTTGTGGTTAAATGGTAAAACTGAGTGATTTCTACGGGGCAGAATAAACCCCACACTCAGTAGAAGGCTTGGGCAGTCTACCACACCTTCTTAGTTCAGCTTTTCAGTTCATGTGCTTATTGTTCTTGAGTTGAGCTGCCCCCTTGTGGTGAGGCTGTGGAAGTGGTAAACGCTTTGAGAGCACATGTCAAGTTACAACCACTTAACTCTACACAAACAACTTGGATGTTTAAGTCATTTAAAATTTAATTGTATTAAATTATCTGAAAAATGAATTGAATCTTGTATATAATCTTGTACATAATTTATTGATCAGTCTTGCCAGTACCAGTAATAAATGTCTAATACCGGCCATGGAACGGCATGTACATTCTTTCATGGGCAAAAATATAAAATATACAAATATATAATCTAAATGCATTTTTTTTAATTATTAAAAATAATAGTCAATAGAGAAACATCTTTCTAATCCTATTGTACTGTCCAAAGATAATTGTGTGTTGCATGTGCACTGTCGCTGTGCAATTACAGCTTTTTGTAAAGAAAATATGCTGAGAACTAAATAATTACTAAAGAAAACATTTAAATATATAAATATTTATTATATAAATATCTCAGCATATGGCATTTCACATTAATTCTTCACAGTTAAAAAAAAATACAAAATAAGAAAATTGCATGTAAAAAAGTGTAACTTGGTTGAATTGAGAATATTAGTAAAGGCATCCGTCATGGGGGACTGAATATAAAAACAGTTTAACAAAAATACTAATCTACTTTTGGTCATAAAGCTCTTCTGGTCTTGAATTGAGGTCCTCATGCTTCGTGTTTCAGGTTTTGTAATGCCGTATGTGTAAGATGAGATGAGAAAGCAGCATATAAAGTGGCAGTAAGGGTGGCAGAGAAAGACGGATATAAAACGAGTGTCTGCGGTCATGAACGGTAGAGTTTCAGTGGAGAACAGTGTTTGGCTCTAGCAGATGATTTGTCGAAAGCTGTCTCGGTTCAGAGTCTGCATCCTTCCAAGGCCGATTGTCCCTGAAATGTGGCCTTCGTTTCGTTTGCTAACCCAGAATTCAGTGCAATAAGGTCAGCCGCAGAAATAACCCCGTCCATCCCTTTACAGCGCTGATTTATCACTGCGTGTCTTTAGTCAAACTGGACAGGAGTTTTTAACGTCATTAGAGGGTCTGCACTGCACGCTGTAGTAAATCTGGCTGGTTTTATATAGCTTATGCTCTGAACACAGTTTATATGGTCCATTATCTCAGTTCCTCGAGGATCCAAAGGCAGAAGGTCAGCAGGATCAGGAGTTTGTTACAGCGGTTCATATCGGCATCATCTGGACCTGCAAAACAAACAGAATGTGCATGAAGTCCTGCACCATATTCCTGCTCATTTAACATTAATATGATTACATGTGCACCAATAATGTGATTATTTCCAATACTCGGAGTGAGGACACGAGCAAACCTCTTTACATGCAGATATTGCTCTGATTATTCACTAAGATTTGCGGTTTATTTTGGCTTTAGCACCATTATTGTCATAACACAATGCAAAGCACAAAGGATGAAGTTATTTGGCACGGTGTACTTTCATTTGTTCGTTTTCAACATGAACCGGCATACACCACGCTTTACTACAGTAAAGCTTAAATCTCATCAGAATCACATTATGAGGATGTAAATTTAGTCAGTCATTCAAAAAATAAGTTTTAAATGCAAGCAGAAAACTAATTTAAATGATAACTAAATGTGTGTTTCGCTTGTGTTTACTCACTGCTCCTGCCTGACTGGCCCTCTGGATCACAGTCTGTGGAAACATGAGAGGGTTTAATATAACTCAAAGAATAGTGCACTCAAATGATACATTCATCTTCATGTTTCTCAGAAGAAGGAAAACAGAACACAATGAGGACGAGTTTTGGGTTAACCAGTTGTTGAAAAACCTTCATCCTCTCCTCAGGTGGACCTGAAATGTATTTCGAAATGGTCGGAGATGCCCAATGTTAGGGGGTTGATCTTATTAGGGGCCAATACTCCTATTGTAATCGTTGGCGTTCCTACTATTATTCTTTACAGTAGAATCTCTTACACAATGGCAGCCCATAGGACCGCTTGTGGGAGAGTTATGAAATTGGCACGCAGACAAACACAGCACCTTATGCCGGCATTTTCGGTTATGCCGATTTTCCTGACAATGACACTACTTTTTTGAAAAGTAGAAGGTTTATCCGATTTTCATGAAACTCATCATCTGCAGACATTAAAAGCCTTTTGATAAACCCAACTGTTCTCAAATTACGTGCAAATGAATCTGATGTAGAGCATGTCAAACTGGCCATGAGGCTCCGCAACGCTTTACCGTATATTTGGACCAAACTTTGTACGTCATCCCTTGCGTTTCAGCACCTACTGGTCAAAAGATATGAAAAATAAATACATTTTCTTTTATAACTTCTGAATGGTTTGCCCAAACAGCCATAAATTTAAATGTGGTCTCGTTAGATTCAGGGCAGCATGCCTTTCATGTGTATCTAATTTTTCCATATCAGCCAATTTGGGCGTCAGCCATTTTGAATTTTGTAGTAAAATGCTGTATTTTATGAACACATTAGCGAATCGTTACAAATCTCGGTATTGGTCATCAGGACGATGCCCTGAAGCAATCTGAGATGTTTACCCAGCGCCACCTAGTGGTAAAATCAAATTCACATGCTTATAACATATTGGTTAACTAATTTTCATGGAAGTCATATCTCTAGATTCCCGAATCCTTGCCGAGTCCAACGATACCAAACATGCTAGGTTTCGCCTTATGCAAGGTTGTGATTTAGTGTATTAAAAACTTTCATGAATATCTTTGAAACCGTTAGTCCGATCGAAATAAAACCACCGTAGGAAAATCAGAATCAGAGGGTTGACTAAAAGCCAATGGTAAAATATAAACATCGATAATAAGTGCCAAAAAAAAAAAGCTACATTAGGTGTGGGTCATTTTGTATATGCTCATAAATACAAATCCAAAACAAAATGAGATATTTTCACCTAGTTTGACACACGTATGTACAGGCGCACTCTGAGGACACACACAAAAAGCGGTGTGACTATAATTAAACAAGACATGAAATCGGCTCTATACAACTCAATGTATTTATGTGTTTTTGTGTAAAATGGTCTCCAAATGACTGTCCTCATGTTTGTAGTTGATCTTCTGCACTTCCTGGTTTGCTTCTGTTGGGCTCGGCCCTGATTATTGCTGCTTGCAGCTATATTTGTTATTAAAACGGCCTTTTAAAACGTTTTATAACCGCTTTCCTTTTACCATTTTAAACCTATAAATTGCCTTTATGGTGATTATGAGTGTCAGAGTGAATGTACATGAGTGTGTCTTATATTTGAGTTTAAAGAATGTGAAGAATGTGCTGATGTTCAATTATTAATTAGTGATAAAAATGGTAAATAACAAAAAATAACATCCACAAAAATTGCATTAAAAAATATCAAATGGGGAAAAAAAGGACACAAGTCTAATTTCAGGACTTTGAGAGAATGATCTGTTACAGTAAAGGAGGAGAGGATGAAGGTTAAGCATCGGTTAGATGATGTGTGACCTTACCCGGCAGTAAATCTGTTTTGTTGACGAGTTCTTTAGGCACGGCCTCATCATCATGTCTATATATTTTCACCGAGTACCGCGAGTCCTTCTGGAAACATCCTAACACTGAACAGCGTTCTCCATCACACAAACTGGACACGGTGTGAATTTCCTCCAGAAGTGTGTGCGAATACTGCTCCACAAGAACATGAACACTGGTGTGTGTTTTCAGATCAGGAGCTTCATCCCAGGACAGAGAACATCTGACACACGTCTGTGGCAGAGAAGCACAACCTGAGGACACAAACAAGGCAATATTAATACAGGTCCTTCTCAGAAAGTTAGCATATTGTGATAAAGTTCATTATTTTCCATAATGTAATTAGAAAGAAGTTTATTGTCACTACAAATGCACAAGTACACTGCAACGAAGCCTCCGGGCCGCAGTTATTTACCAGCGCTGCCACACACTCTCCAGAGGAAAAACCAATGCAGATTTTGCAAAGCATAGCATACATACATTCAAAACACAACATAACACCGCACACGTGGTCACGGGATGGGATTTTTAGTTTGGATTGGGTAAGGGAGGAAGAGAGGGAAGAGGCAGACGGATGGAGGGGTGGATGGGATCGGGGAGGAGTGTATGATGCGAGTAAGAGTGTGAGTTTGTGTTGTGAGAATGTCAGCCATAACTTAAGATGTTCACAGTTCAGTTCTGTGGCTTGTCCTTTAAGGGAGATAAGGCAGTGCACGGGGAACGATAGCAGACCCAGCTGTCAGGCTGACCTCCCAAACGAGAGAAAGGGAGAAGGTAGGGGGTGAAGAGTGAAGAGTGAAGTGAAGCAATATTTTAATCCATTTAGTTGATCTTCGGTAATTTGTCGGGATTCAGTCACTGTTCCTCAGCGTTCCTGGCGTGTGTTCATGGAGTGATTTGGACATTTCGTCCAATTTCATACCCAGACCGGTCATAATCAGTTCACCAGTCTGTCCCCCGATGGTGTCCACTCTTTTCTGTGCCTCCACAGTCCGAGCTGAGATGTAACGGTTCAGTTCATCGATCTGTGTCTCTCTCTGATCTAATACCTTCAGTCAGTCATGCACAACCCCGAAGCACCCTATAATTTCCTCAGACAGCGGCTGGGTGAATTTGCTGGTAGCTGTCTTACAAATCTTCCGATGTGTCAGGGCAATCCCAAGGCTGAGAAATAGGAACCCTGCTATCAAAAATACAAATATGAAAATGTCCTCTGCATCCTCCACGGACAGGGCTTCCAGCCACAGGACTTGCCCGTTGATCCAGGCGTCCCGCATGTAGCCCGCAAAACCAAATCTTCATCTCCATAAAGCTTTTCAGCAGATGGAAGCATGAAGTGCTCCAAAATCTCCTGATAGCGAGCTGCATTGACCCTGCCCTTGATAAAACACAGTGGACCAACACCAGCAGCTGACATGGCACCCCAGACCATCACTGACTGTGGGGACTTGACACTGGACTTCAGGCATTTGGGCATTTCCTTCTCCCCAGTCTCCCTCCAGACTCTCGCACCTTGATTTCCGAATGACATGCAAAATTTGCTTTCATCCGAAAAAAGTACTTTGGACCCCTGAGCACCAGTCCAGTGCTGCTTCTCTGCAGCCCAGAAGTGTCTTGAGCTGGGGAATGCGGCACCTGTAGCCCATTTCCTGCACACGCCTGTGCACGGCGGCTCTGGATGTTTCTCCTCCAGACTCAGTCCACTGCTTCCGCAGGTCCCCCAAGGTCTGGAATCGGTCCTTCTCCACAATCTTCCTCAGGGTCCGCTCACCTCTTCTCGTTTTTTTGCCACACTTTTTCCTTCCCACAGACTTCCCACTGAGGTGGCTTGATACAGCACTCTGGGAACAGCCTATTCGTTCAGAAATGTCTTTCTGTGTCTTCCCCTCTCGCTTGAGGGTGTCAATGATGGCCTTCTGGACAGCAGTCAGGTCGGCAGTCTAACCCATGATTGCGGTTTTGAGTAATGAACCAGGCTGGGAGTTTTTAAAAGCCTCAGGAATCTTTTGCAGGTGTTTAGAGTTCATTAGTTGATTCAGATGATTAGGTTAACAGCTCGTTTAGAGAACCGCTTCATGATATGCTCATTTTTTGAGATAGGAATTGTGGGTTTCCATGAGCTGTATGCCAAAATCATCAGTATTAAAACAATAAAAGACCTGAAATAGTTCAGTTGGAGTGCAATGAATCTAAAATATATGAAAGTTTAATTTTTATCATTACATAATGGAAAATAATGAACTTTATCACAATATGCAATTTTTTTGAGAAGGACCTGTATAGGTTTGCTCTCATATTAAAACACTGCAGAAATAAAACACTTACTTGCACAATAAATAATGCACGGCAGCAGAATCAGCCATTTGGCCCTGAGGAGAAGAGGAAAGGCTGATTATTATCTGGATATGACGGCGCCTCATGTTTTTATGACATGAAGAGAGTATTATATAATGAGTTATGATTTATGTGTGCTATTTCATACAGAAGACCTTTGAGACAAACTACTGTTGGGATGTTTTTTTTAATCATTTTGAATTAAAATAATATTAATCTGATTCAGTATTAGCTGTACATGTCATTTAGTGTAATGTGAATATAATTCTACATTTACTATATTGATGTAAATTATTAATAATTACGCAAATCCTTCATTTGAAGTTTAATCAACCAGTGATAAACAACATTGACTAGATCAGAGCTGAAATATATGGATTTATGTGTCATTTTCTCATGTCGTCATTATTATATTGTAACTACACAACTAAATTCATTCAAATTTTGCAATTCTGCTCATAATGTAATATCTGCACATGATGTATTACATTACATTATTAATTACATTGTATTACATTACATTATTAATATTAAAAAAATTCATAATGTGATAATTTTCTCAGAATGTAATAAAAGCTTGAGCTCATAATCTAATCACACATTTTTACAATTGTATTACGTTTTATTTTTTCACACATTTTTATTTACAATTTTATTACAAACAAATGTATTACATTATAGTACATTTAAAAAAAAAAAATCTAAATCCAGTCATAAACTACCTGTGAAATGCAACACATTTAAATATTCATGGTATTATTATTATTATTATTAATAATAATAATAAACAAAGCATTGGTATTCAGTACATTTTAAAAATCTAAATCCAGACAACAAAATTGATTATTATAGAGATTATACAGATTATTATAATTATATTGTTATTAAAGGTGCAAAAGTTTATTAATTTATCTGGGTTTTTTAAAGTAAAGGAATGGTACGGTAAAGGAATACCAATGTTTTATCTTTACTAAACATATAAACATATAATAATAATAATTACGAATATTTATAATGAATATAATGAATATTTAACTATTGCATTTCGTAGGTAGTTTAAGAAAATATGACATTTTGGGTGAGTTTAAAATTGTAATAATTTTCTCATAATTTAAAAAATTGTGTTACAATTTTAGCGTAAGATTTTATTACATTCTGAGAACATTATTACATTATGAACACTTTATTGTAATAATGATGTAATACCCACATCACATTACACAGTTACACACACCCCCCAATGTAAAAAATAAAATAAAAAATACACTACCCAGAATGAGTATAACTTTCCAGAGTGTCCAAAAAGAGTCGAGCTCTTGAGTTTGACATGTCTAAACAGACATAAACCTACTGACAAAATAAGAGACAAACTTGCAAGCATGTTTTGGGCTATATTTAAAATATACTCACGGAGTAAAGCGTGATGGCATGTCAGAAGGCAGCGTGAGCGGAGTTGAGAGTTGCTGAGAGTTCGGTGTTAAAGTAAACAGACGCGAGTACAGAAGAACTTTTGCCAGTGTCCTAAAACTACAACTAGCACTACAGACGAAAACGCGAACTCAGATTGACGACACGGTAAATGCTTAGATAGAAGTGTAAAAATGAATGAGGCTTCCGCACTTCAATGCGTTAAATGCAATGGCGCTGACGTCGATACGTGACGCGGCACAGAACACTGATCTCAGGTCAGCTGAGCGGGTCACATGACTCTGATACTGAACCCATTACAACAACAGCAGTAGACATGTCAGTTCTTCATTCCGCTTTTGTGTCCAGATTCAGAGTTTAAAACATGTCGACGTTTAAAGTTAATTTAATCTGTGCTGTTCTGTGTGTCGTGTTTGCTGCTGCGCTGGGGTTTGGAGATAAATTCCGACGGAAGGTAAGAGAATAAATCACAAAACAATGAAACAAACTTCATACCGGTGCAGCAAAAAGCCTCTAAAAAACTGCACACACCTGCACTTTTTAGAAAAACGATTCATTTTTTAATCTAGTCTTTGGGCGTGATGTGTATTATAGTTGATATAGTGTCAATTTTCATTATTTTGTTTTCCTGTAGCCTATCTTCACGCTAATCAAGGTTTGTCCAACAAGGTGGTTATCATGTTCCTCTTTGTGCTTTTGAAAGTGTTTCAGTATAAGTGACATGGACCAGTGTATTATATTAATGAGGTAAGATTTATGTGTGCTATTTCATACAGAAGACCTTCGAGACCTAACGTTATAACCTGCTGTTGGGATGTTTTTTTTATCATTTTGATTTAAAATAATATTTATCTGATTTAATATTAGCTGTACAACTGATTTAGCGTAATGTGAATATGATTCTACATTTACTATACTAATGTTAATTGTGGAAGTCATTAATTTGAAGTTTAACTGACAAGTGCTAAAAACTATTTAGCTAGATCAGAGCTGAATTGTATGGATTTCATGTGTATTTTTTTAATTTGACATGATTTTAATTTGTCGTAATTGACTTAAAGGGTTACTTCAGCGATTAGCATATGGCTTTGTATCAGTAGAAACCCTGGAGTATATTCAAATGATCGTACTTCCCCCTCTTATATCCCCCTGAGACGAGGGATTTATGCATTTTATTTCTGGAAAAATTCCTCCGATGACGCAAATTGACGATATTTGCGTCATTGGAGGAATTTTTGGCCAGAGGCTAAAGACTACAGCCAGCAGAGGGAGCCGTTTCCTCATGTTTTGAACCCGCTCATGGGGGATGGAGATCACACTCACAGCTCAGCTCAGCTGCAGGCACTCATTTAAACGGAGCTATGGTGAGCAATGTAAGTGTTTTAACTTCTCAAATTATTTCTATGAAAGTTAAGCTTGCAAAGGCATGAACTGAAACGCGCCAGACTGAACACACGCTGAGAAATATGGCCGCGGTCGCGATTAGCGTACCTCAGCTCTCATCACGAGCTCATTCATCACGATGAATATAATCTGACTCCTGCAGCGTTTGTGCTGACGCTCCCTCAGCGGCTCACTCACATTATATTGAACAGACACGTTCAGTTTTTAATTGTAGTGTCTGTTCTCTAACTGAACTGATTTTATGAAAACGAACGCAGCGGAAAAGTAATCCAATGATCCGGTAGCGGTGGCTTTAGGAGTGGCCTCATAGTGCAGCGAAGCATTCTGGGAATTGTAGTCTTTCATCCCCATGAGACAAAAATACATTTTCTGTCTTTTCTCAGTCTAGAAAGAACCAAATTCAAAAATATTTCACATTTCTACTACATTAATGCGCCAGTTTAAATACAGATTCATCTTCTGAAGTGCCCCTTTAACAACTATAAATTCATAAACACAATTTTGCAGGAAAATATTAGCCTGTAGAGCAAAACTTCCAAGACGTACTACAAGTCAACTAAAAGTCATCCATGTTAGTCGCTTTGAAATCGTCATTTTTAAATCAGCTGAATGTACAGCAACAATATTCAACACACAGTCTAAAATGAATCTGACATCTCTACAGTTATGGTTTATAGAGGGTTTGTGGTCATCCTAATGTGACCTCAGTGCTCTCTGATGTCTTCAGGTGTCTCTGGAGCTGAATCCTGGTCTGAATCCTCCAGCATCTCTTCCTCCTGGAGTCGCTTTGGTCCATGCGCGAGGACTGGGACTCAACGACACGCTTCACTTCCTGCTGTGTAATCTTGGAGCTCCGGCGCTGCTTTTGGTCCACACTAACAGCACAGAGTCTGAAGTAAAGGTGGACTGGCCTGTGTTCATCAACGGCAGTTCCCCAGGCAGCCTGAAGGTGGCGCCGGAGAGCAGCGTCCAATACAGATCTGCACTCGTCTTCACCAGGGTGAGTCCGGATTATCTGGGAGTTAAAGGGTTAGTTCAGCCTGTAATGTTAATTGTGTGATTAATTGGACAGCTGTCAGACCTCCGCTCATCTTCACACACAGATGAAGATATTAGTGTTGAAATCCGATGGCTCAGAAAGGCCTTCATTGACACCAATGTCATTTCCTCTCTCAAGACCCATAAAGGCACTAAAGACGTCGTTACAAAGCCCATCTCACTACAGCGGCTCTATGATCATTGATGAAGAGGCCAGAATAGAGTTAGAGCGCAAAAACATTAAATAACTACAACGCTTCAGTTATGAGTCAGTGAATCGATTCATGATTCGGATCACCAAAGTCTCGTGATTTCAGCAGTGTGACACGCCATCCGAATCATGATTGTGGCCAGTGGCCAGTCGCTACATCCTTTTTCATGTGACCACAGACCAAGCTCATACATAGTGTTGGCAAGTTTGATAAAATTACCTCATTCTGGTCAAGAGCGATAGCCTTTTTAGTAAAAGTAACCACGCCCACCTCAAGAGTTTTGGCGCCCCATCATGGATGTGAATATAGTCATTTTGCCTTTTTTTGATAGCTATTATTGAATAGATGAGCTATAGGCGAATTGAGCTTTTTAAAAAACCCAAAATACCTTAAAATGTCAACATTTGAGCCAGTGACAAACGGTTTAGGAGTTATGAGCCATTACGTAGCTTTTTAGCGCTGTAGCGCCACCATCAGGCCGATTGGGGCGATATTTGGTGTCGTTGTAGACGGGGTGGGTACTACCATCCCTCAAAGGTTCAAGTCTCTATGACTTACGGTTTGGTCTGCCCGAACACTTTTAGGAGAGAATACTGATCCTTGGAAATCCTAGCAATTACATTACAGTTTCAGAGCCGCGAGATTGAGCCCCTGATGAGAACGTTTACATTTATGGATTTAGCAGACGCTTTTATCCAACGCGACTTACAACTGAGGGGTACAGGAAGCGATCTGTCATGAGGCGAAGAAACGCAAAAAGTGCCTTAAAGGGATAGTTCACCCAAAAATTCTGCCATCGTTTACATGTTTGTAACCAAGCAGATAGATACCATAGTAGGGGGGGAAAACACTATGGTAGTGAATGGTTGCTCTCTCTGTTTGGTTACGAACATTCTTCAAAATATCTTCTTATGTGTTCAGCAGAACAAAGAAACTCACACAGGTTTGGAGCAACATGAGGGCGAGTAAATGATCACTTTTGGGGGAACTATCGCTTTAAATACAAAGTTTTGGATATTACTCAGAGTAGCAAAAGCTGGAATAGTGAGAGAAAAATAGAGGAAGAGGAGTTTTTTTATTTAAGATGATAAAGATGAAGTGATTAAGAGTAATGAAGGCAATAAATGAACACTGCTGTGTGTGTGTTTCTCTCAGTTGTGGGAGTATGATGACGTCAACAACACCGCGGACCCCCAGCAGGCGGCCGAGTCCAGTTTCTACCCTCCCTACGAGCTCCAAGACTTCATCTGGTCGGATCAGAACCACACGGCTAACGAGTCCGATCACATGATCACGATGTGCGGCGGAGAGAGAACCGAGAGCTTCCTCAACGGCTCCCTCTGTCTGAAAGTGAGCAGAACGGCAGCAAACAAACGACTGACGGACTGAGGCCTGTTTACTTATATTTATCTGTTTACTGGATTTTTAGAGTTCATAAAATTCAGATAAATCCTGACTCAGTTTATCAAACTCAGGATTAGTTACCGGATTAGTTTTGAGTTGACAAAACCAAACCAATCTATTCAGGCTTTGTTGGTCCCATGATGCTGATCATCAGCTTTCTGATGCGACGAGAATAGTTATTGTCGGCACAAAAATCTAAATAACGACTTTATCCTCCAAGTTATTGACGTGAACTCGACGCATGCGTGAGAATATGACTCCGCTCCACCGTTCATGACCCGGAAGAGGAGGAGCAAGACCGACACGGAAGACAATAACTTGGCGGATAAAGTCATTATTTTGATTTTTTTTTTTGCGCACAAACTATTCTTGCTGCTTTGTCAAATTATTGTACAAATAGCCCAATTTTTTAATCAAAATATTTTACTTTTTAATTTACAGTGTGGTGATAAACACTGATAAAAACCAATCCACCTTCTTAAGCCTGAAAAACCAGAGTTTGCTCAAACTAATCGCGAACTTATCTGGGTAGCAACTGAAACCAGCTTTGAGGAACAGGCCACAGGATGAATGTTGGCATGATTGATGCAGAACTGCAGTAAGCAAACGACTGACGGACAGGATGAATGTTGGCATGATTAATGAGTGTTATTCCTTCTCTCCTCAGTTCTCGGTGTTCGACTCGGCGGGTCGGGATCATCCTTGGCCGAGTCTCCTTCATAACGCCAACTCTTCTCAGCTGCGCGTGTGGATGGACGGAGTGAGGCCGCGAGGGAACAGCTCCAGATTCCTGCTGGAGTTTCAGTCGGTCGGAGACTCGGGATTCCAGGGCAGAGTTGATGTCCGCAGCTCCATAGATGATGAGTACACTCCCTCGATCTTCAAGGTACATTTACTCAAAGTATTAAAGCAACACTCCAGCGTTTTTAGAAATAGGGCTTATTCAACTTCTTTCCTACATTAGGTATGTGGGCAGTAGGGCTGTCAAAATTGCTCAAAAATGACTTTCAAATATTCCCTCTAAAAAAACACGGATATTCAAACATCTGGAAGCGCATTTTGTCAATGATGTGCATTACGTCAATACCAGGACAAATAATACAGAGACATAACTACTTGTATAGGTAGTCTATTTAGTTTAAACATATTTGACAATGTATTACTGACACAAAAACAAGTAGATCAACTAGATGAAGCTGTTCTCTGCGGGTACAAGAGCGATGAACACCGCTGACGGTCTGGAGCTCACATCATAATGGCCAAGACCGCAGACCTCTCTCTCTCTAAGAATGACTTCAGTGCCGTTCTTTGTTCTTTTCTCAGAGAAAAGCTGAACTCAAGTCTTCCAGAGTCGCGGTCAAAGCTGATTCGAAAGACCGCCGTTCGCCAGTTTACGTCATTATGGCCCCACCCACCGACTCTATACACGATGTGATTGGCTTGAACAGAATTTGGCGTTTACAGCTCAGAAGGGTATTGAGAGTTGCTAGACGACACTCGAGGCAGATTAGATTTGCTGCCGCTAAGGTGCGTCTAGATTTCTAGGCTACGCAAGCACAACTCAGCCATCATTGTTAAGCCCCGCCCACCGACTCTATACACGATGTGATTGGCCCGTCCAGAGTTTGGCGTTTACAGCTCAGAAGGGTATTGAGAGTTGCTAGACGACACTAACGGCAGATTAGATTTGCTGCCGCTAGGCTGCGTCTAGATTTCTAGGCTAATAATGATGTGCACCCATAGATGGTCTGTAATGCTCTTGATCCTCAGGTGTTGGAGTGGGTGTCGTCTCCGCTGAACTCCAGCTCAGTGAGAGGTTTCTCCCAGTGGAAGCCGGTGGCGTACCGGAAGCCATCGCCCCTGTTTGAGGACGCCACGCCCTGCAGACACTCTCCACTGGAGCCCCTGAGCCACATCCCTAAATCTGCTGTAATTCAGGCCTACTTCAGGGACCAGCCTCAGGTCCACGGCCTCAACTTCAGCTTCGGCGTCGATAAAGACCCCGCCTTCTACAGCGACACCGAATACATCAGCTGGTGAGTGGACACATCACACCTGCGAACTTGTCGCTTTTCGGCGATAATCTGCGTTTTCTTGGTCAATTGGGTCATTTACGTGAATCGCGTAGAACCGAAGAGGTTTTTTTTTTGGGGGGGGGGGGGGGGGGGGTCTACTAGACTAGACATGCGAAACATTATTGGATAATTCTTATAACGGACATTTCTCTGGGCCAATCGGAATCTTAGCTCACTTGCGTCAGAATATTGAAGCACACAGCGTCAACTGAGCTCGCCATCGAATGAGACGCCTGGCAGCCACGCGAGTCTGACAGATGGAAGGAAGCAAGCTTAGTGTTCAATTCAAGCATGGGCGTAGATTACGGGACGTGTCCCCCGCACTTTTAATAAAGTGTATTTTCATCCCCCGCACGTTTACTGGGTCTCCCCGATCCTAGTCGACCCGCTCCGAGCGGGATTTGAACCGGCGTTACCTGCGCGAGGGCGGGCAAGTTAACAGGGACGCTAAAGAGAGCTTTCTCTACCTCGATTGATTGAGCGCTTCTTGAGGTCACGGGCAAGCATATTATTTATACATAGAAACCTACGTGAATACATCAAGATTTAAATTCAGAAACAAAAAATAATATTTGCATGACCTGTCATTTTATTCGCATCTAAATATGAGGAGGCGCTCTCACAGAAAGTCCAAAAACGGATTTGTAGAAACTTTGTCACGCTGAAGGAAAACAATCGTTATGAGCTGAAGCGTGACGACGACAATCAGACGACTGCGACAATATATAAGATTTATTTGTGTTTTTCAAGCCATCTCAATGTAGGCTATTGATTGACTATAAAGCAGGCCTATATCATATGAATAATGCAGTGCTAACCGACAGCTTTTGAAATGTTTATCTTCTGCTCACCAAAGCTGCATTTATTTAATCAAAAATACAGTTAAAACAGCTGTGATCACAGGAATAAATATATATATATATAGGAATAAATAAGACACTTTACTATATATTCACGTAGCGAACAGATGATGTACATCAGAACAATATTTCACTTTATCACGATATTGGCACGTTTGTTTTTTATCCTTAAAACGTGTTTTTTCAATGGGATTTGTCTTATCTTGCGTTGTAACGTGCCTCCACACTGCAAAAAATGCTTTTCTTCCTCAGTATTTTTGTCTTGTTTTGGGGGAAAATAACTCAAAATGAAGAGAGTTTTTGCTTAAAATAAGATAAATAATCTGCCAATGGGGTGAGAAAAATAATCTTGTTTTCTGTTTGAATTAAGATTATTTTTCTCACCCCATTGGCAGATTATTTATCTTATTTTAAGCAAAAACTCTTCATTTTGAGTTATATTTTCCCAAAACAAGATTTATTTATTTTTTACGTGTCTAGTAAATGTTCCTTAATCTAAGAATTTTTAGATATTTAGACTACAAACAAGTTTTTGCAGTGCACTTGCAGTCATGCTTGTGGTTGCCAGATGCGAAGAGCTTAAATCCCCCAAATAGAGCTTTGCTCCTTAAAATGATGTACTTTCTTCCCCGTGTTTTACTTAATCTGTGCAATCTGGCAACTCTGCTCCATCTAAAGGCGGAAGAAGCGCTGATGATCTGAAACAAACCCTGGAGTTTAGTGATCTCCACAGCGGTTGAAGTGTTTGTTTCTTCAAGACACTTGTGCTATTCGTGACTAAATCTGCCATGATCAAACCTTCAGTGATGAATTTCAACAAAAGCAACACGGATCTCCATCTTATAGAGTATGAAGGTGTATTAACTGAAGTTATCATGTTGGTTAAAGGAAGTCGGTGTGCCTCCTACAGGCCTTTGGTAAAGAGCATGAAAAATGGCCATTACATTACCCTTGATGATAGAATAATCGTGATTTATAATTTAGAGCAAAATAATCGTGAATATCAGAGAGAGCAACCATTCACTACCATAGTGTTTATTTCCCTAATATAGCAGCTAATGGTAGTCTATCTGCTTGGTGACAAACATTCTTCAAAATATCTTCTTTTGAGTTCAGCAGAAGAAAGAAACTCATACAGGTTTGAAACATGATGAGGGCGAGTAAATATCATTTTTGGATGAACTATGCCTTTAAATCTGCTGTTCTTAATTCATTATTTACCGTTACCTACACCGGATGATTAGTGTCTGTTAGGAAATAATAACATGATAAAAATATATTTAAATATTAAATAAATATACAATTGTTTTATTGCATTTGTCATTAACAAACATTTTTAATCGTTTTTAAACGATATTAAAAACACTATGTATTAAATAAATATGAAATTAATTTATTGTGTAATTTTCTATTGATTCTGCGTTTACCTTTTTACTCATACTTGTCGATTGGTATCTGTCGGGAATAATAAAATATTAAATATATAAAATAATTAAATTATAAATAATTAAGTTTAAAAAAAAGTTGTATTTAAATTGTAAATATTAAAATACTATATAATAATGCATATGATTAATTGTAATTTTCTATTTGTATTTTCATTTGTTTTATCATAATAATAATTTTTTTTTAAAGTTTTTAAAAAATGAGGGAAAAAATTCCCCCATGCTTGCTGATTAGTTTCCCCAATTCACCAGCGTGAGTTCGCAAAGGATTATGGGTAATGTAGTCTATGATATAAAACTGGCAGTCTGGTTTGGAGTGCCCTCTGGTGGTGATCATGGGCACTCGCACTGGTGAATTGTGACATTAGTATAAATTATAAAATATACTTTTTGATATATTTTTTGATGTGCCTTTTGACCTTTTTATAAAAGTTTTGCTTTTTGAATATTTAAATTAAAAATCTAATAAAAAAACTACTTATTAAATTATTGTAATTGTCTTTAAACATTTTAATTGCTTTTGAATTAACTTTTTTGATTTTCATTTTAATTTGAAGATTAAAAATACTTTATTAAATAAATATTATTTTATTGATTATAATTTTCTATAGGTTCATCATTTACTTTTTCCCCCATATGTGTTGATTTGTATCTTTTAGGAATAATACAATATTTAAAATATTAAAATATAGAAAAATGCATAGTTTTAGAATATTGTTTTTATATTTGCATTGTAAATACCAAAATGTTATATAATAATGAATATACAGTTAATTAATAATTTTCTACTGTTATTTATTTTGGTTTATAAGAAACTTCTCCCCTCATACTTGCTGATTAATATCTGTTAGTAAATAACAAAATATTAAAACAATATTTCAAGTTTGCTTTTGAATATTTAAATTAAAATATTAAAATGCATACATATTAAATAATTTTATTGATTGTAATTTTCTATTGGTTCTGTTTTTTTGTTTTTTTACCCATACTTGGGAAATATTATAAATATTAAAAATGACGATATAAAAATACTACAAATGAAATATTTAAATAGTTATTTTATTGATTATCTTATTGTGTGATTGATCTTAGACTGGGTTTGCAGTAATTGCAACTGGAATCAACTGCATTAACTAACGGCGTCTGAAGCAAATCAAAAGTGGCGGCTGGTGAAAAATATTATAGGGGTCGGCAGGTTCTCACCCAGAAAAAATGATTTTATAGATGTGATTTCCTGCATTATGGTGCGTTTGAGGCCATATCCCTTTCCTATACCAATAAAAGACCTCAAACCAGTCAATACCAATAGTCTAATAAAAAGGCTATATTCATTTAACTGCCATAGACATCAACAGTCTCACAGATAATGATAATGAACAAGTTGCATGTTTATTACGCTCCGTGTCCAGACAGATAAAGTGCCGTTTACTAAACGATTGATTGGGCCAGACAGAATTACAGAAATCACTGAACTATTAACCGTGGCTGTAGAGTAGGGGTAAGAGACGCAGGTTATTAAGTTTTGACACTAATCGATCAGAGGTTCGAATCCGCCTTTTGCCACACTCGCATTACTCCCTTTCCCCATCACATCAGATCGGAAAGGTATTTATTTTCAATTAAAAAAGGAGAAAATATTAGAAAAGTGGAAATAAAGCATCTAACATGTGTTTACAGTTTTTCTCAGTCACTTTGGTACATTTCTCGAATCAAACTCACAATTTGTAAAACAGTAAGTGCATTTCTCAAAACAATTTATACAAATATCAAAACCCCATGGATAACCTGCAAACGCCACCATCTTCCTCAAAGCCCTTCGTTCATCTCTCAGAAGTAAATATCTGTGTCAGTGAACATGTCAGTGCCATCAGAATGACGAGTCCTCGTGTCGTTGTGTCGGATAAGACAGTCAGATTGTTCAGTCATGTTGTCAATATAACAGTTCACTCTGGAGGGATGATCTGATGAAAACTACGGCTAAAGTTTTGATGACAATTATCATCTATTGTAAGTTACATCTTAGTGTGTACACACTAAGATGTCAAATGTACACTCTTACTGTTTGTACTGTATTTTATTGACAGAACATGTCATTGAGATACGGAAATGAAAAGACAGCACTGAATAGCGCACACACACACACACACACACACACACACACACACACACACACACACACACACACAAAAAAAAACCTAAAGAAGAAATGTGAACATAATATATATCTATCTGCTAGATGATGTTTCATGAGAAGCACCTTCGTTAGAGAAAGTCAAGATTCACCTGGGAGCGATTTACCAATTCAGGACAGATTTAGAAAAACGTCTAATGGAAATATAGAAAGTATAGAAATATGCTTGACATATTATGATAACTTGTTCAGCCATTTTGCATGTGAAGACTTATGCTATGAGCTTGAGCCTAAATGTTGTGGGGGCTGAGCCCAGAGTCCTGCAACGGGTCGGGTACCCGCGGGTATCCGCGGGTACCCGCATAAAAGTGGCTAAAACGGGTGGATTATGACATTTATAAAATTCACGGGCGGGGATGCGGGCGGATAATTAACTCTGTGCGGGCGGGTAGTAGCGCGGATGGGCGGATGAAAAATATGTGCAATATTTCTGTGGCAAAGTGAACGCGAGAGCGAGAGAGAGAGAGACCAGGGCGTGATTGTGAATGAGCGTCACCTGCGAGCCACACCGGTCTCGAGTCCTCTGAGGGAGCTCGGAAGCATATAAGGACGAGAGATCACCAGACCTGGATTTGACGTTGAGTTGTGTTTACGTTTTATTATGCGTGTGCGCATGGGAGATGTCCATGAAGGGCTACTCACGTTACTTTCGTTTTGTTTGGTTAAGTCTTTTAAATGTTCGCTGGTTCCCGCCTCCTTCTTCCCCCATCCAACATTTTGTAGGCTATTACAATTTCTATGTCCAAATTACCATTACACATACACGCAACAATGATATACCATTTGACCCATCACGTCACCACCACTGCGACATTGAAACTTTAGTTGATGCCTCTCGTAGCGCAGATGCGAGCGTTGCAGGAGTAGCAATGGATGAAGTAAAAGTAAAGCTGGTGAGTGGAGTAGCTATATGAAATTGTTGACAATGAGTCTTTAAAGGCACTTTTGCCTGTTTCATTAGCCCATTCATGACGCTGTTGATGTTGAGAGAGGTGTAGGATAAAAAAATTAAGCATTTTAATTTGAATGTTTTAGCGTGTGTGATTTATCGCGGGCACGGGTCGGGTAACGGGCCAAATATTAACGGGTCTGGGCGGGTACGGATTTAATTTTGAAATTTTCACGGGTCACGGGTCGGATCTGGTGCTAAACCTTGCGGGTACGGGCGGGGGCGGGTCTCCAAAAATGGACCCGTGCAGGACTCTGGCTGAGCCTGTTCATCAGAGACCCAATATAATACATTCTGATCAACATGACAGAAGCAATGATAATGGAGGAAACAGCAGAGAATTGGACATAATCATTGGCATGGATGTACCAAAGCATTTGCCACTTGTTCAGAGAAATGAGAAACTGCTTTGTTGATGTGCACACAAGAGACACGATGATGAGAGAACTGAACAGGTAGTTTTGAGAATTTCAATTCTGATCTGAGAAATGAACCAAAGCGACGGAGAGAAACTAATAATAAGTGTTCCTCAGTTAGGGGTGAACAGACGCGCTGAATTAGAGATGATAAAAGTGAGTGGGTCCGATATCATGGGTCGTAAAAAGTGGGTGGGTCTCGTCCCACACGCACAAAATGGCCGCCCATGAGTCCCGCCCCCAAACACATGATTGGTTGAGTCAGCTGTCAAACAAACAGATCAACGTTCTGAAAGAGTCAAGCCACCAATGACTGAACATCCCAAACGCATCATTTTGAGTATGTGTGTCTGACCTCTGACCTCTCTCTGCATCAGGACTGTGTTAATGGGCCTGGGCGAGCCTCCAGCCGACTCCTTCTCCGCTTTAATCATCATCATCATCGCCATTGGGCTCGGCACTCCGCTGGCCATCATCATCGTGGGCGGAGTCTTCGTTTGCATACGCAAGAGGATGACACGATCCTCGGGCTACGAGCCAATCAACTGAGACCTCACGGTACAAGCCCCGCCCCCAGGGCACACGCACGACCGCTGATTGGACGATTACTGATGATGATACACACATGCCTGAACGTTTGCACAAACTCTCTCTGACTGGAGGAACATGCGTCATCTTTTTGATTTAGACACGTTACGTGTTTTTTTTATGCCTTAAATCTGATTGGCCAGTCGATCACAGAACAAACCGCGTGATTATTTGAGTTTGTTCAGTTTTACAGCATCATTTTGTTTTAGACACACTGCTTGTTTGTTCTGTGTCCCATCATAATGCTTGCATGATCAGTTATTTGACCATTTTTAATACATGAATCTCTCTTTAATCCTGACTGATATGCAGATGTTTTGGGAAATAACCTCAGGGATTGTGCCGCTCTCTGAAATCTGCTTCTGTTCACTAATAAAACTGTACATATGGACTCAAAAACTGTCAATCAAACCTCATTTATTCATAAACATCACAAAGATGGAAACATCAGATTCAAGATGGCGTTAGGCAAGACTGCGTTAGGACAAATATCAGTAAACATGAGAAATATGGCACAAATCAATAATTATAATCACGGCATGACAAAATCAACCACATAAACATTAAAAAATACTTCAGTAAACACTCGATT
Organism: Pseudorasbora parva; assembly: GCF_024679245.1. Lineage (NCBI taxonomy): Eukaryota > Metazoa > Chordata > Actinopteri > Cypriniformes > Gobionidae > Pseudorasbora > Pseudorasbora parva. The sequence continues at coordinate 42,640,851 of NC_090190.1, forward strand.
ATCCAACATATCCGGGTTACACATGACACAGACACCTCGTGCTTATTTTCATGACTATTAAACAAAAAGCACAATTTTTTACATTTGAAAACTCAAAATGAACATGTTTTTTAAACTATAATGAACATTAAAGGAGGAATAATGCAAGCCATCATTCTAAAAGCAAAAATACGCATTATAAAGGTAATCATAATGTACGTTATAAAGCATTATATATATTTCCATTAATATTGTACCCAAAGTTAAAATGCATTATATTGGCAGATTGCTTGTTACAGTTTATAATGCATTATACTTTATAAAGATGTAAGAATTAATCCTCATAATTAGTGCTGTCAATCGATTAATCACATCCGAAATAAACGATTGCGTTTACATAATGTGTGTGTAATTATGTGAATTTGACAAGGTATTTAAGAAATATTTGCGTGTATAAATACACTTTATATTATATATAAACATAATGTTTTCTTAGATATATACATGCATGTGTGTGTGAGTATTTATAAACACATAATTACACACACACACACACACACACATTATGTAAACACACTTTATTTTGGATGTGATTAATAGGTGCATAATTAATCCATTAAAACACTTTATAGTGTATTTTATATTAAAATGCATTAAATCTGCAGATTCCTCATTACATCTGAAATGCTTATTTCAGTGTTGTTAATGCATTATACTTTCTAATGGCGTAAGAATTAATTTATGTGGTTAAACTTATTCATGAGGTGCATAATTAATGCATAAAAAGTGCATGGCTCTCTTTTGCGTCAGACAGGCTGTGTGCGATTGTCAGAGTACTGAGGTCAGATCCTGAAAGAGGAGCTCAGGGTTCAGCTGGTAAACTGGTTCTTTAACTTTCATCTCATCCTTTCATCACGCATGACCCTCCTCTCACTCTTTTGTCTGATTGTGTGGCGGTCTGGATAAAGTCTCACACACACACCTTTATTAAAGTGAACGTGTCCTTGTGTTTATCCCCACCATCTGGGTTTTGGGGGCGGGGCTGTGGTGGGCGGGGCCACGTTAAACACCGCCTCCTGTCCGCTCACTGAGCCAATGAAGTAAAGGTTTGCTCCCAGCAGGACGAGCAGCGGCAGGAAGGAGAGCGAGAAACCCAGAGCACTGACACTGCTGTCCAACGCCACACACACCCAGTAGATCAGCCTGAGGACACACACACACACACACGTTTGTTTTTGTGAAATGTGGGGACATTCCATAGGCGTAATGGTTTTTATACTGTACTAACCGTATTTTCTATCCCCTTACACTGCCCCTAAACCTACCCATCACACACACACACACCTGCCGAGCACGAAGATGATGGTGAGCAGCGGCACCAGTTTGAGCATCTCCGGTTGGGCGTACGTGGCCATGACGGCGAGCTGCAGGAAGTAGAGCAGGAAGAGATGGAGAGAGTCTCGGACGAAGAGTCGATGAACGGAGACCTCACGGTTCACCAACGGCCAGAAGAGAAGAGGCTTCAGAGAGCCCAACCTCAGCCGGGACACGCCCTGGACCAGCACGCCTGACACACACACAGACAGACACACAGACGCACACAGACGCAGACACACGCACACACACACACACACACACACACACAGACAGACAAACAGACAGACACGCGCACACACACGTGAACCGACGCACACACACGTGCGCACACACACACACACACACACACACAGACAGAGACACGCACACAGACAGACAGAGACACAGAGACACACACGCACACACAGATAGAGACACACGCACACAGAGACAGACACACACACACACAGACAAACACAGACACGCACACAGAGACAGACACACACACAGACACACACACACACAGAGACAGACACGCACACAGACAGACAGAGACACACACACACAGACAAACACAGACACACACACAGAGACAGACACAGAGACACACACGCACACACAGATAGAGACACACGCACACAGACAAACACAGACACACACACAGAGACAGACACAGAGACACACACGCACACACAGATAGAGACACACGCACACAGACAGACAAACAGACAGACACGCGCACACACACGTGAACCGACGCACACACACGTGCGCACACACACGTGCGCACACACACGTGCGCACACACACACACACACACAGACAGAGACACACGCACACAGACAGACAGAGACACAGAGACAGACACAGAGACACACACGCACACACAGATAGAGACACACGCACACAGAGACAGACACACACACACACAGACACGCACACAGAGACAGACACACACGCACACAGAGACAGACACGCACACAGAGACAGACACGCACACAGACAGACAGAGACACACACAGACACACACACACACAGCACATATTACCACTGATACTTTATCTCTGTTTCAGAGACATGATGTTCTTCTGAACGCTATATGAATAAAATGTGTCATTTTCATCACTGATAATAATCATAAGTGTGTGTTGATCATCAGATCCTCATCTGAGAATGATTAGTGACTCTGAAGACTGGAGTAATGATGATAAACTCAGCTCTGATCACAGGAATAAATCACACTTTACTATATATTCACACAGAGAACAGATGATCTACACTGGATATGAATATTTCACTGCTGTAATGTGTTTATGAAGATGTTTTGTGGCTCCTCACCAAGCACGATGGGAAGGCTGGCGAAGAACGCACAGCGCAGTGTGTAGATCAACCTGAGGGCGGAGCTGTGGAGGGGCGGGGCTTCGAAGGGGAGGAGCTTATACCCCGCCCACGTCAGTAGCGGGAACATGAGGGCGGCGGCCGCGACACACACACACACCCGCACGACCTCCACACACACACTGTCTGAGACAAAACACAAACACTTTCAGCCAATCAAAACTTATTATACAGTACTGTATCCCACAATGCAATGCACTCTACCTGACCCAGGGCTATTATTCTTCACTAAAACCAGAAAAAAAACTAGTTTTGTCACTTGAAATAATATAAAAATTAATTGAAATAATAAAATATTAAAAAAATTACTTGAAATAAAATAAAAAAATCATATAAAATATATTTAAAAAATGATTTACAAAAACTGTTTCTTGAAATAAAATAGAAATGTTAATAAAAGTAATAATGTAAGTTACTTTAAATAAAACAAACAGGAACTGAAATATAACAAACTTTATTAGAAAAATATTTTTGTTACTTGAAATAAAATAAATGTTAATTGAAACAATAATAAAAAAACATTTTATTAAAAAAAATCTAAGAAAAATTACAAACCAAAAAAACTTTAACATTTCTAAAAAACTTTAAGTATTAAAGTATATCACGCTTCAGTTTCAATAAAATAAATAAACCAGAAAACAATCATGATTTTAAGAGTTAAAACTCATTTGATCATTAAAAATAGTTCACAAACGTGCATTTACTCTAATGAGAAATGAGTGCGTTTATTTCCATAATGATAAATGAATGTTGCTCATGTAATAATGCCATGCAAACATTAGCTTCTCTTTGAATTGAGTGCACTCTGATGCTATTTTTATACTCATTATTAAGACTTTTCCCAGGTTTGTAGTCAGTATTAATGACAGTGATATTAAAATACCAAACTCAATATGCAGCTTATTGATGTGGCACACTTTATACAGGAAAGCAGATGAACACTAGCCTAGAAATCTAGACGCCCCCTAGCGGCAGCAAATCTAATCTGCCGCGAGTGTCGTCTAGCAACTCTCAATACCCTTCTGAACTGTAATCGCCAAACTCTGGTCGGGCCAATCACATCATGTATAGAGTCGGTGGGCGGGGCCATAATGACGACGGCCGAGTTGCGTTTGCGTGCTTCTAGTAAACACAGAAACTGGCGAACGGCGGTCTGTCGAATCAGCTTTGCCCGCGACTCTGGAAGACTTGAGTTAAGCTTTTCTCTGAGAAAAGAACAAAGAACGGCACTGAAGTCATTCTGAAGAAGGGAAGATGTGTTCAGAGTTTAGCCGACCGGATACGGCGAATGTTTAATCTGTCAGCTCTGCTTCACCTTCGTTGCTCTGGTTGGTGTAGCGCTATCCTATCGCGTGCAGAGGGAGTTTGACAGACAGCCGTTTATCCGCCCCTCAGATTGAGCCGTCAATGGTGAGTTTCCAGACCAAACATCTGGATGTGATGTGGCTCTGGCTTGTCAGGCTAACATTATGGCACTTTAATGGTGTAAAAGAAGTCGTCAGCTCCCCCTCCGTCTGCTTGATCAGCTCGATAACGCTTTTACTGCGTTATTAATCTGTTTAAAATCAAGCGGTGTAACAACTCGATTTAAAATAAAACCCAGATCAACCAATCCCAGATTAGCGTTAAACTTAACCTTACAGTGCAACTCACCCTGTAGTGTTTTTCACGTTAAAGCTCCACTGTGTGATATTTTCCCCCATCTAGCGGTGTAAAGGTATATGACCATCCAGTGAATATTAGTTTCTGTTCCTCTCAATTCTGATTTCGTTTTAACTCCTACGGTGGCTGATTTAGTCCAAGATTAACACGGCAATCCCCCTCTTCACATTCGACACGGTGCCATCGAGTGTTAAAACGCGAAAGGCGAAGCTTGAATTTACGGGTATGTCCCTCTTTGGCTACTGTACTTTCAAGATGGAGGAGCAACATGGCGACCGGCATTCGAACCCCTCACCCGTATGTGTTTTCAACGGCATATTATAAACTTACCAGAATACATTATTACTTGAAAGAAGTAAATATACATTAATGAGCACATATATTTTTGAAAGAACTAAGTGTTTTTAGCTAAGAATAAACTAAAAGAGTTACACAGTGTAGCTTTAAGCGTTTTAAAACCGTCCCGTTGTTTTTAGTGATTGAAATACTGCAGAGGGTGCTCTAGTGTCCAAAACGAGCATCTTGTTCACATATTTTTGTTTTAAGATGGAAATTTGACAGGTTTGTGCTGCAGTTCAGTGGAGGCTCCGCGAGAGTCACGTAACTGAATACTATTGATTCATCTCACGGGGGTTTACCTTTAGGTTTGTCTATGCTGTCGATCCACAGCGGGTGGAAGGGTTGAGGATGGTTTACAGCGAGCAAGTTCTGCACACACAGATGAATCTTCTCCTTCCAGATCTCCTGCATCGGCATATCTTCACATCCCGCCGGCTGCACGATCATCACGGTCGGTGTGAACGCCTGCACCGCGTTCCCTCTATCATCCTCCTCTTCATCTTCCTCCTCATCGTCGGCATCGTTCTCCTCCGCCTCCATCCAGTCGTCTCGTCCCTCCTCCGGGTCCTCTGGGCTCTCCGTCCTGCTGTCCGACCCAGGGTCCTCTGCCTCCGCTCGGGTCAGATCCGTCACACACTCGCTGCTGCCATTGAGCTCTTCAGAGTCCTCAGGAGTCTCCATCATGGTGTGTGTGTGTGTGTGTCCGTCTCTCTGTGCTCATGTCATGAACCGCTCAGGATGGATATAAACCTTTCAGATTTCAGAGAGAGAGAGAGAGAGAGAGAGAGAGAGAGAGAGAGAGAGAGAGAGAGAGAGAGAGAGAGAGAGAGAGAGATCAAACTTCTGTCAGTCTCTTTAGAAAATGCAGATCAATCATACTAGCTGACATATAATCAGTCAATATAGTTATGTTCAGTTGTGTTTTTATCTCACTTTATTAAGCGTTAAATTACACAAAAATGAGTTTAATCTCACGTTATTAAGCAATGTATTTGCTCCTGAGCTTTGATGATCTAATTACAACTATAGGAATAAGCAAAAATGACTTTAGATAAACATCACATTTGTCAGAAAAGTATCCTAAAAGTAACGCAACTGATTACTTTCCATAAAAAGTAACTAAGTAGCGCCATTCGTTACTTTCTTTAGTGAGTAGCGCAATATTGTAACACATTACTTTTAAAAGTGACTTTCTCCAACAATGGATACTGTATGTGTGTGTGTGTTTGTGTTTGTGTTAGTCACCCCTTAACAACACACACACACACACACACACACAATACTTCTCTGTGAAGTGTGTTAGTTTACTCTTTGACCTGAATGAGTAATGCAGTTACACCAGTTCAACCTGAACTCACGGAAATAAGCACAAAAACAGCAGAAATAAACACAACACCGACCAAAACGCCTTCACTACACTTTAATTCAGGGGATATTATTAATTTTAAGCTCTTAAAACGCCTCAGATTAGTCTTAAACACCAACTCTAGCGTGAGATCCTTTCACATGAAGTCTGAGAATGAGAGTAAAACGCTGTTTCTTACCTGAGTCTCCATTGAGAAGAATATTATCAATGTATATGGAATATTATAAGTGATAATAAGAGGTCAGGAGAGTGTGAGCAGGATCACTGTGGTCAGACCTATGGGTCAGACACGAACAGGTGCGACCGTCACTCCGCAGGTAAAGCGTTTTCTCGCGCGGGGTCACGTGACTCACGTCGACGCCTCGAACGCAAGTGTCATGTTGTTTACTGAGCGTTGCACATGTGTGCGAGTCAGGCGCGGTGAAACCGAACTACCCCTCAGCTGAGCGACAGCTCCCTCAGCCAATCACATCGCTGCCTGCACGGTAACAGCCAATCACGGTGGAGGACTGCCACAGCGACGCGGAAGTTAGTGTGTACCCACTACAGTGTGATTTCCGAGCGCATCATGAGAAATATCATGTTCAATTTCACTAAACTAATGATGAAGATGATTTAATATCTACCGGGCATCATGAGCGGCATGTGCAGGGAGGTAGTCACACTCCAGCTGGGACATTATTCCAACTTTGTCGGGACGCACTGGTGGAATTTACAGGTGAGTTTGTTTAATAGCGAATATATTCAATTTATAAAAGAAGAATGACTGTTTTTAGTCGGGTAAACATCCAGCGACTGGGTGCCATTAGTTACTACAGTTAGAGTGCAGTTAAATGGTGGAAACTGTGTAAAGAAACACAATGAAGTTTGAAGTGGAGAACGTATTAATGTATGATTTTACAGCACAAATAATAGCTAGAGGAAAGTACACTTGAAAATGTAGTGCTTTGTCATTGTGCAGGTGTTTGTTGGCTATGTAGTATGTTAACACCTTGATGTTCTTTGAAACATGGTCATTATTCAGCAGTACCCTGATTTAAAGAATATAGTGTAGGCCATGTTTTTCCATAAACTCTTTTTGTTATTCTGGTTGAAACCCTCTTTACATCCTAACAGCAATGACTGTGGAAGTCTCAGGACACACACACACACACACACACACACACACACAAATCGTCCAGTCATTGCATTCGGATGTCCTATCTGCCTGTCAAATATATCCCTTTGGAGGAGGCGTGGCTTTAGAGATCCTCTCTGAAATTCCATGAAATCAAAATTGACTATTTTTATGTCATTATTGATTATAAATGATGTATCCATGCACATTATTTTTGTTAAATTCGTGGCTTTAATAGTCTCTGCCTCAGTAAAGTCTATGTGTGTTTGTGTAGGATGCGAGTCTGGTTTATGACGCGGTGGTGCCGGCGGGAGAGCTGCAGAGTGATGTGTTGTTCAGAGAGGGTCTCACACTGGGCGGACACACAACATACACACCTCGACTCATCGCCATGGACCTCAAAGGTAACGGAGACACGACTTTTTAGGTGCATGTATCTTTAAATGCAAATGAGCTGTTGCCCCGCCCCTTTGTCCAGAAGAGGGCGGAGCCTGTACAGCTAATGCCTCAGATACTCTGCCAAACACTAAATGCTAATGCATAAGTCATTACATTTACATCCACATTTATGATCACTGCACACGTCTCCTATAAATGATGCTAGCTGTCATCTGAAATCACTGGTTGTGTTGTTGATGTGTGTGATGTTTGTTTCGTTATCTTCAGGAAGTCTTCAGACGCTGAGGAAGCAGGGCAGTCTGTACGACACAGAGAATGAGAACACCACCTTTACCTGGTACAACACGGCTTTACTCTTTATGCTGTGTTTATATGCTGTTTGTGGATTGTAATTCTCAAAGCGGTGTTTTTTCTCCACTCGTAGGGAAGGAGAGATCATGACCCATAAAGAAAGTCCTCCCACCAAAAACACTTTCCTACAGGATCTGGACAATCTAGATGTGAGTGTGAGTGTGTTAATGAGGGTTTCTGAAAGCGTGAGTGACACTTCTGAAGGGGTGTGTGTGTGTGTGTGTTTAGACGGGCGATTTACTGGCAGATCCAGGTTTCACGTGTCCTTCCTCTTCGCTGGATCACTGCTCAGGTGTGTATGAACCCAAAATAAGGCCTGTTTAATGCCTTAAATCACGTTTCTGCTCTGATTGTGACCATTTGCATTCATGCGTTCGACAGACGCTTTTATCTAAAGTGGCTTATGTTATATTGAATGTTCAGTTCATGCATTCTCTGGGAATCAAACGCATGGTCCTGACGCAGCGCTATTGTCATGAAGCCATAAAAAAAACATTTTCGTTACTTGAAACAAAATAAATGCTAACTGAAATAAAGTTTTTTTAAAAAATACAACTTATAAAAATTAAAAAGTTAGTTGCAACATTTCTCATTTTTATTTAGTTTAACTTGAAGTACTAGAATAACTATAACTAATAACTAAAATTAAAAAATAAAACAAATAAAAATGACAAACCGTTAAAATGTTTACTAACATTATAGTAAAAAACTGAACATATAAAATTCAATCAAATTCAAACTTGATGTACTAAAATAACCCAAATTAATAAACTTATTACACATTTAAAAAATGAATACATCAAATGACAAAAACACAGCAAAATGTCTAAAACAAACTCAAATTATCATAAAAATATACAAATTTAATTCAAACTTGAAGTACTAAAATAACCTAAACTAATAAATCAAAGTAATAAAAACTATACTGACATTTAAAAAGAAATTAAACTAATAAATATGACAAAAACAAAACTACATTTCTAAAACAGTAACTAGAATCATATTGGGAACAAACAATATACAAATAAAATCAAATTCAATAAAATTAATAACTATACTGACATTTAAAAAATAAAACAAAAAAATGACAAAACGTTAAAATGTTTACAAATTATAGTAAAAAAACTGAAAATTAAATTCAGACTTTAAATACTAAAATAACTAAAACTAATAAAATTAATGACAATAAAAAACAACAAAATGTCTAAAACGAACAAAAATTATAGTGAAAATATAAAAATGTAAGTATTAAAATAACCCAAACCAAAACTATACCGACATTTAAAAAAAAAAAAAAAAAATGAAAAGAAAAGAAAAGAACACACAACAAAATTACTAAAACTAAAATCATAGTGAAAGCTAAAAAGCTAAAAATAAAATCTAATTTGAAATATTACCCTAAAGTATAATATAATAGTCAATGCTACTAGAATAACGCTGGCTTTACGTTGCGCTTCAGTTTGACGATCGACAGGATCGATCACTTCATGTTATTCTGAAGAAAAGCATAATTTGCCTTTTATTCTTTTTTTATTATTAAAATGTAATAACCTCTGAAGTGATGCCCTTTGAGCTGACATCATCAATCCCTCTTTACCATCTAACCCAATAAATAAGTCTCATCCTTCGTTTTCTTGGCTGATTTATTATCCCGCTTATATCTGATTACCAAAGCAAAAGGGGTCCAAATGTTCTGCATCATTGGGAATCAGAGTCGGGTGTAATTAGTTACTGTATTTTAATTACTTTTCCCTTAAAAAGTAATGTAATTAAATTACAGTTACTTCTGATGTAATTGAACTAGATACTGTGTATAATTTGTTGAACAATTATAGATAATAGTGGAATTACATCAACATTTAAAAAAAAAAAAACTTGAAAAAGCATGTTTTAAGTATCCTTTGCACATTTGTAATACTTTGGTCAGTTAATAAGAATAATTGACGTAGTTTTAATATTTATTTAAGTTCAAGAGCCGTTTCATGTCTATCGTTGAGTCAGTCACTAGTCGAGGTTGATATAGGATTTAGAAAGTAATTAGTACTAATGAGTAATTAAATACTTTTAGGAGAGAGTAATTTCGACAGTAATCTAATTATGCTAATGAAGATGTTATTAGTAACTAGTAATTAATTACTTTTTTAGTGTAAGTTACTGTTGGGAATATTGTGTTTTTTTTTTTTAGTGTAATTTACTTTTGGGAATATTGTGTGTGTTTTCCTGAAGGGAGCGGTGCGGGTGCGAGCGTTGCCATGGAGACGGTGAACAGCAGTCTGGAGCGAATGCAGAGATCCTATAGGCTGGAGGGAAGCGTGAGGGTGTGGTCAGATTTCCTGAGGATCCATCTTCATCCTCGCACCATCTCCGTCATTAACCAGTACAACCACGACGGGTGAGGAAAACCGTGAGGCTTCACGTCACTAAAAACTGTTTGCATTCGTTACCTTAAAGGGATAGTTCACCCAAAAATGAAAATTAGATGTGTATCTGCCGACCCCCGGTGCATCCAACATGTAGGTGTGTTTGTTTCTTCAGGAGAACACAAATGAAGATGTTTAACTCAACCGCTGCTGTGTGTCGGTCATATAATGATGTGAATGGGGAACAATTCTATGAGAGGAAAACAAACAAACAAAACAAACAAGCTTAGACAACACACACACAAACCCTGCTGCTCTTGACGACACACTGATGTCTTAAGACACAAACCGATCGGTTTCTGTGAGAAACACAACAGTATTTATGTTAAAAACCGGCGCGATCATAGATTCCTCATCAGTGTCTGCCCGGATCGGTCGAATGAGGCATCTACATAATGTATATCTAAGATCGCGCCAGTTTGACCTCACCAGACGGAAATAATAGCGGATGGGAAAACTTAACGAGACTCGTCAGGATATGAGGTAAAAAAAATAACACAAATACTGTTGTGTTAGAATTGTTCCCCATTCACATCATTATGTGACCGACACACAGCAACAGTTGAGTTAAAAATCTTAAAGGTGCACTATGCAGCTTTCCGTCCACTGGAGGGCGCCTATGCAAAACAAATGCGTAGTTTGATGACGCAAAGTGTGAGCGCAGCATCTTGGGAGATGTGGTCTTCTCATCACAGCCGGTGGAAAATAGGACTCAGGCAGAAATCACGTTCATGCATGCGGTTATTAACGTTACTGTAGTGTAAAGCAGAGCAGGACCGAGTGTTGTGGAGCTGAGCACGGCCGCTGGAGCGATTGGTTATTAACGTTACTGTAGTGAAGCAGAGCAGGAGCGAGTGTTGAGGAGCTGAGCGCAGCTGCTGGAGCGATTGGTTATTAACGTTACTGTAGTGAAGCAGAGCAGGAGCGAGTGTTGAGGAGCTGAGCACGGCCGCTGGAGCGATTGGTTATTAACGTTACTGTAGTGAAGCAGAGCAGGAGCGAGTGTTGAGGAGCTGAGCACGGCCGCTGGAGCGATTGGTTATTAACGTTACTGTAGTGTAAAGCAGAGCAGGACCGAGTGTTGTGGAGCTGAGCACAGCTGCTGGAGCGATTGGTTATTAACGTTACTGTAGTGAAGCAGAGCAGGAGCGAGTGTTGAGGAGCTGAGCGCAGCTGCTGGAGCGATTGGTTATTAACGTTACTGTAGTGAAGCAGAGCAGGAGCGAGTGTTGAGGAGCTGAGCACGGCCGCTGGAGCGATTGGTTATTAACGTTACTGTAGTGAAGCAGAGCAGGAGCGAGTGTTGAGGAGCTGAGCACGGCCGCTGGAGCGATTGGTTATTAACGTTACTGTAGTGTAAAGCAGAGCAGGACCGAGTGTTGTGGAGCTGAGCACGGCCGCTGGAGCGATTGGTTATTAACGTTACTGTAGTGAAGCAGAGCAGGAGCGAGTGTTGAGGAGCTGAGCACAGCTGCTGGAGCGATTGGTTATTAACGTTACTGTAGTGTAAAGCAGAGCAGGACCGAGTGTTGTGGAGCTGAGCACGGCCGCTGGAGCGATTGGTTATTAACGTTACTGTAGTGAAGCAGAGCAGGACCGAGTGTTGAGGAGCTGAGCACGGCCGCTGGAGCGATTGGTTATTAACGTTAGTGTGAAGCAGAGCAGGAGCGAGTGTTGAGGAGCTGAGCGCAGCTGCTGGAGCGATTGGTTATTAACGTTACTGTAGTGAAGCAGAGCAGGAGCGAGTGTTGTGGAGCTGAGCACGGCCGCTGGAGCGATTGGTTATTAACGTTACTGTAGTGAAGCAGAGCAGGACCGAGTGTTGAGGAGCTGAGCACAGCTGCTGGAGCGATTGGTTATTAACGTTACTGTAGTGAAGCAGAGCAGGACCGAGTGTTGAGGAGCTGAGCACGGCCGCTGGAGCGATTGGTTATTAACGTTACTGTAGTGAAGCAGAGCAGGACCGAGTGTTGAGGAGCTGAGCACAGCTGCTGGAGCGATTGGTTATTAACGTTACTGTAGTGAAGCAGAGCAGGACCGAGTGTTGTGGAGCTGAGCGCAGCTGCTGGAGCGATTGTTAAACAAATACCCGCCTCGCGAATACCGGGACTTTTATTATGAAGGGACGGGAGACAGTCGCCGGGCGCCTGCACTGATCCGCTCTTCCGGTTATGATTATGAGGTAAAGCAGCTCTGTTTATCATTTTAGATACAATTAAGTGTGTTTAAAACGATGTTATGACGTTACTCCGTGCGTTCACTTGTTCACACTGCTAAGAGTAAAGCGCTCCTGCCAAATAAAAGCCGAAACCGAGGGTAGCGCAGATATGACGCGTTAGACAGGCGACTCCCTCAAACGCTATGCTGAACCGTCCCTGTCCTCAGTTAAAATAGCAATTTACTCACAATTTACAAATAGTTGGAAACTTCTGGGATATTGTAGGAACTCAACTGAACAAAATATATAACACCGGCCTAGTGGTTTTTGGATATTTTACTGCAAAAATACTACATAGTGCACCTTTAATTTGTGTTCTCCTGAAGAAACACACACACCTACATGTTGATGCCCTGGGGGTCAGCAGATAAACATCACAGGCTCATTTTTGGGTCAACTATCCCTTTAAAGGATTAGTTCACTTTTAACCCTTAAATGTGTGACTGTTTCGCCAAACATTCTCTTATATTTGGGGCGTTAGCGACCCAGATCATATCTAACACTGATAGACCTCTACCTGTCGTGATAATATATAAAACTCCTGATGTTAGAGTAACAATCACAGAAGAATAAAATAAAACATATTTCGTGACCTTTTGCAGCTTGTAAGGGTTCAGTCTGAGCAGATGTTTTACCCCTTCATCATCTGGCTCCTTCAGCATCTGCTCATATTCTCCATCTCACCATATCCTCCAAACTCATTTACAACGTCTTCAAGATCAATATTTCACTCGCTGAGAGCTTCTGGACCACATCCATCATCAGAGACACTGACACTAATATCTGACTGTGTTCAGTTCTTGCTCTCTGCTGTAAATCACTGAGACATTTCAAGTTTTGCAGATTATAATTATTATAGTTTTGTTTTCTGTCTGACTAATACTATGAGTGAAAAGCCACTTTATCGTTATATATCAGGCATCGCCACCTTGTGGAATAAAGGTGAATTGTGCCCTATTTTTATTTCAGTACTTTAACTGAACTAATAGAGTTGTGTACTTTGTCCATCTCTGCATGGTGGTGAGTAAATCATCAACAAAAGTTTATTTAAAAGTGAACTAATCCCTTAAGAACCAAGTCATGTTGTAATCTGCTGTCAATTTGGCTAGAAGGAAGGTCTGGGTTACACACCACTGTGTGTGTTCGTGTCAAGCCCTGGTGATGTCACTGTGTTTATTGTATTGTGTGTGTGTGTGTGTGTGTGTGTGTGTGTGTGTGTGTGTGTGTGTGTGGGTGTGGGTCAGTGAATCTGAGCGTCTGGAAGCGTTTGGCCAGGGGGAGGCGCTCTTACAGGGTCCAGTCCTGGAGGATCTGGAGGATCGACTGCACTTCTTCGTGGAGGAGTGTGACTATCTGCAGGTAACACACACACCCATCGGCCGCTACACGGCATGACAAACACCTGTCGGACATTTTAAAGCTTGTTTTTAGGACCAAGTCTCCCTGCAGTCATTAATAGTATCCCTTAAAACTCATCTTTGATCACCAAAATAACATATATTCAAATGTTTTTTCTCCTGTGAAAAGAAAGGATTCATACTTTAAAATAGCTGGATTGTAGCTCGACACCCTTGCTTTATTTAGTGTACGCGGATTCATGAATATGCTAATGAGCCCCGCCTCCACTCACTCAGCTCAGGGGCCTGTACCATGATGGTAGTTTAACAAACTCAGGGTTAAAGGATTAGTTTCGAGTTGACAAAACCAAACCATTGTATTAAGGCTTTGTTGGTCCCATGATGCTGATCATCAGCTTTCTTTGTCAACTCAGGCTTTGATCCTGACTTCAGGAGTTTAGCTGTGACATCAGCAGTGAACAGCCAATCACACGCTGTGGAACTGAGATTCACTTCTCGCGAGACAATCAGTGAGATTAATTTCTCTCTTCTGCAGAATATTGCATGATTGAAAAATATTAAGAATAAAAAATAAAAAAAAATACACAGCAAGAAGAAAAGCTGTTTATGAAAGAGGACAACTTTAAGAAAAAATTGTATACGTCAATGCAAGTAAAAGTTATGAAGTTAGTTTAGTTGATATAGAGAAAATAAAACATTTAAGCTCAGTGAGCATCTTTTTTTTATAGGCTATTTTTATTTATTGATTTTAAAACTTTGTCCATATGACTTTATGCAGGTGATGTTATTTATATGACTTATGTATTAATTTTAACAAAGTGCCTATTAATGATTGATTAACTAAAATGATAAATGTGTAATTGATTTAAGGTATAATAATTACATAAATTATAAGTAAATCATTCAAAATTAATATTATTATAAATAAGCATTGTTAAAAGCAAGACGCTTTAGTCTTTAAAAACCATTTGCTATGTAATGACCTTTAATTTGGAGCAGAAACAGGGGGAGTGGCTTTACTGCATCAGAGGTGTGTCACTTTACTCACAGCTGATTGGCCCAATTTCAGTTTGAGATCTCTAATCCAGAACATAACCTGCCCTGGAGCAGGTTAGCCGTGGAGCATAAGTTACTATGGCGATGAACACAGCTAAAAGCCAAACCACTTTAATGGTACCTAAAACCCAGGATTGGCACAAACTAAGCTTAAACAAATCAGGCTAGCCAGCTAAACCAGCTTCATGGTACAGGCCCCAGGTTATCTGATCCACTCGCTCAACTTTACCGTAGTAAACACTGCACAATGGCACATACTGGTTTCATTCAGCCATATGTGTGTGAACCAGATTCAGAAGAAGAAGTGGAAGAGTGAATTATACTATCATCTTATATACAATTTATATTATTTCATCATCTACAAGGTGATGTTTTAGAATGAAAGCGGTGGTTCCGTGTTTTTTTCTAGGCTTGGTTTGTTTATGGGGCGCAGTATAAAATGTCTTAATACCTCTTTTTTTAAACGCCGTATTTTTCTTCTATTCCCCCTTTATTCCACACCGCTGTCTGTGCTTTGAACGGCTCGTCTGCTTCCTGCTTCTATGAAGCCCCTCCCTCTGAAAAACACAATGGTCTTAGATTGGTCAGATGGCCAAATGTAGTTTCCTGTATTTTGATTGGCTGAAGTGCCAAGCACAGGTTAAGGCCACGCCCCTTCCCATTACGGGCAGAAGTCACATCTGCGGAGACTAGCGAGGGTTTATGATGTCACCAACCCAGGAAGAAGCTCGTTGTAGTCCAAACCGGCCATTTTTGTAGGCAATAAACTGCCGTAACTTTAAAAGACAATATCTCCGTTTGCAGTGAACTCTCAGCGCTGTAACTTTGCAGAGACTGTTTATGCTCAAGCAGCGACATTACACACTAACTAAAGTTAAAAAAGTCAAATCGCATGACACCACCCCTTTAATTTATCGCTCTCTACACGTCGGACACAAAGCGGTGATTGATATGATTAGCCTTTTGCCTGACTGCGTTATCAAACAGCCAATAACATCCCCACTGACACCAGTGTGACCTAATGGTGGTTTTGAGATTTATGGAAAAATTATGAGATTTAGCTTCTCTTTCTTTTCTTTTTTCTTTTTTTTAAATCAACATCAAAATCTAAAAGTTTCTGTTTGGGTAAAAAAAAATGAGACTTTTATTTTGACGGCGTTTAGAACATTAAACATTTTAAGAATTTAAAGTGTCTCAAGTTTTATGAGCGAACGCAAGTTTTTTCCTCGGGGGGTGAAAAGGTTTTGCAAGTGAATGCAATAGCACTGAAATATGATCTATCGTCTCATATTCTGTGTGTTATTATAATGTCAAGAGCGTTACTGTAAATATGAGCGTCCCTCTCTGCTTCTGTTTCCTGCTGATCAGGGTTTCCAGGTGTTGTGCGACCTCGCGGACGGGTTTTCAGGATTGGGGTCAAAGGTCACAGAGTTGCTGCAGGACTCTTATGGAGGTCGTGGCATCCTCACCTGGGGCGTGGCACCTGTCAGTCATCCAGACACGGTGAGAGAACGGCACTTGATTCATCGCTCATCTATCATTGAAACTTAGTGTATTTATTTAAATCAATGAGTTTAAGCTATATCTTATAGTTATCAAAAATGAAATGTCTGTCATTAACTCCTCTCCCTAATGTCGCTCCACACCCGTAAGACCTCCGTTCATCTTCACACACAGTTTAAGATATTTTATATTTAGTCCGAGAGCGTATGCAAGTGTATGCACACTATACTGTCCATGTCCAGAAAGGGAATAAAAACATCATCACAGTAGTCCATATGAGACATCAGTGGGTTAATTAGAGTCTCTTGAAGCATCCAAAATACATTTGGGTCCAAAAATAACAAAAACTACGACTTTATTCAGCATTGGCTTCTCTTCCGGGTTTGTGTTCAATCCTCAAATAAAGATTCAAACGGTTATGAGTCAGTGAATCGATTCATGATTCGGATCGCGTGTCAAACTGCTGAAATCACGAGACATTGGCGATCCGAATCACACATTTTTTGCAGTGCAGGTGTCTCATATGGACTACTGTGATGATGTTTTTATTCCCTTTCTGGACATGGACAGTATAGTGTGCATACACTTGCATACGCTCTCAGACTAAATATAAAATATCTTAAACTGTGTGTGAAGATGAACGGAGGTCTTACGGGTGTGGAGCGACATTAGGGAGAGGAGTTAATGACAGACATTTCATTTTTGGCTGAACTAACCCTTTAAGGGAACTTTCCAAACTCTCTGCACTTGTTCTTAATCTTGTTTTCTTGCTGGAAATGTGTTGTGTTGTGATTATTGTTTTATGTATTTCATTTCAATTTGTTGGTTTTTTGTTTTTTTGTGTGCTGCTACCACCGCCAGGGCTCACTTGTAAATGAGATATCTATCTCAATGTGATTTTATTCCCTGGTTAAATAAAGGTATAATAAATAATACAAATCGTTAACCCTTATGGGATGTTGGAGATGTTTCCGTCCACTAGGGGTGCTGTTGAGTCTGAATTTGGCCACAACTTTCTCAGTGTTTCAGTAAATAGAATGATTTTTGGGGACAAATCATATTTTGACACATATTTGGGGAAAATGCTTGTAAAATGTTCAAAAACTCAGCGATACACTGTGGGCAAATTCACTAACCTATCCTTATGTTCGGGATGAAAAATCCACGCAATTAAACCGCTGTAAACATGTTTTGCATAAATCTGTTAATCAACTTCAGTCCTGATCAAAACTATTAAATGTTAAACAAAATTAATTGCCAGGTTCATAAATGATGTCACTGATTTGGAGGGAAAAACACACAAAATGGCTGATTTCTGAGGAGAAAACCTTCAGATCTGAAGCTGCACAGAAACTCTCACTGCATCAAAGCCGATGTTGGTCCGAATCTCTCACACACACACACACACACACACACACACACATACAAGACTGTGATAAAAGGGACAAAATATCCAGCGCACAATCACTTTACTTTTTGAAGATCAGTCCTTCCTCCGAATCAGAGACATCATTTATGAACTAAGAGTAAAAATACCAGATTTTTTAAACATTTAGTAGTTTTGATCAGGACTGAGATTGATTAACAGATTTATGCAAGCAAAATATATATATATATATATATATATATATAATTTGAATTTGAACAATACACAAGGGTTGATGTAACTCCTCATCTTGAATGTAAAGCATTGCCCCATCTGAAGTCTTCATGTGCTGAAGTGTCTGGATGTGTGTGTCCTGCTGACAGAGCTCTATATTGGACTTGTACCACATGATGAACTGTGCGTTGGGGACGCTCCATATGGCCAATCACAGCTCTTTCTTCTGCCCTTTGACCCTGAGGGGTGGACTGGGCAGACGCCCTCCGCCGCCCACATCTTTCCCGCTCCTCAACTATGACGTAAGCCGTTTTCATTCACTGAAACAAATATCCTTGGAAAAAAATTTTTTTTTACTTGTAATCAAATAGATGTTAACTGAAATAAATCCCTCAGATGTTACATCGCTGCTCTTTTATCTAAAGCGACTGGCGTTGCGTTGAGTGTGTCTGTATTATGAGTTCATGCTTTCCCTGGGAATTTATTATTTTTCATTTGAACTAAAATCATAAATTACATTTTTGTTACTTTAAAGATAATTAACTGAAATACAATAAATATAAAAACATCTTTTTTAATGTCTTCATACATATTTCTACACAAATACATGTGTGCATTTGGCAGGGTTTTATTACAAAAAAAATGTCACACACACACACACACACACACACTTTCTCTCTCTCACACACACACTTTCTCTCGCTCACACACACACACACACACACACACTCTCGTTCACACGCACACTCACTTACACACTTACACTCTTGCTCTTTCACTCACACTCTCTCACACACACACTTTCTCTCACACACACACACTCTTGCTCTCTCACTCACACTCTCTCACACACACACTTTCTCTCACACACACACACTCTTGCTCTCTCACTCATACTCTCTCACACACACACACACTCTCTTGCTCTCTCACTCACACTCTCTCTTACACACACACACTCTCTTGCTCTCTCACTCACACACACTCACACTCTCTCACACACACACACTCTCTTGCTCTCTCACTCACACTCTCTCACACACTCATTCTCGCTCTCTCACTCACTCTCTCTCTCTCTCTCTCTCTCTCTCTCTCTCTCTCTCTCTCTCTCTCTCTCTCCTCTCCCTCTCTCTCTCTCTCTCTCTCTCTCTCTCTCTCTCTCTCTCTCTCTCTCTCTCTCTCTCTCTCTCTCTCTCTCTCCTCTCTCCCTCTCTCAGCCGGCGCTGTGGTTCCACTCCGGCTCAGTTCTGGCTCTGGCTCTGGACAGCATGACGGTGTCGTATCGGCTGGGCCATGGCAGCGCTCCGATGTGGCAGCTCGCCGACGCTCTGACCGCCTCGGGGAGGAAGGTCCGTGTGCTCCAGTCCATTCTCAGTGCTCTCAAAACAGCTTTCGTTCTTCTCTTTGGGGTCAAAAGAAGTTTGTAGTGACACGATTGTTAGTGAACATCCTCAACACTGTTAAGAGAGCCGTTTAGATGAGTGTGTGAGAATGAGCTTTCCTCCCATTAATGTCCCGTCACGTTCAAGGCTTGACATGAACTCTTTTGCTCACCTGTCACTGTGGCTAGTGGTTTTCAAAAGTAACCAGCCACTCAGCATTTTCACTGGCCATAATTCTGACATTGAGAGGGAAAACTGCCATATAGATATTTTTAATATCTCATAATTTGTCAGCAGGTTTATTAGGCTGCTGTCACTTTAAGAGCTGACGCACGGATCCAATACACTGATACACATGCGTTTTCTGTTTACGTTCTCATAAAACAGAACTGACTGTGTTTACGTGAAAACTCCCCACATTTTGACATTATTCAGGGTTTTTCCTACATTAAATTTTTTTTGGCGGCCGCCAAAACTAATTTTTATCCCACCAAAGGCTTATTTGATCAGTTATTGTGATTTTGAGTGTAGAATAGATGAGTGCTGCGCTTGTGAAAGGGTTAAGCCTAGTTCACACTGCCTGATTTTTGCCCCGATTTTGAGTCGCCGACAGGTTTTGTGAAATCGCCGACAAATGCCCGAGATCACAGGCAAATCGGTGCTCGTGCACGCGAGTGACAATCACGCAGTGTGAATGATCAAAGACGCGATCAGAGAGAATCGCCGACGAGTCGCCGACGCCTGTGAGATATTTGGCATGCTAAATATCTGGAGCTGTCGGCGATTCAAACTCCTGCTGTGTGAACTGCATTCTGACTGAAAATTACACTGACAGCCAATGAGAGAGTGAGATACAGGGCAGCAGGAGGTTCAGGGAGGAGTTATAGAGCAGAATATCAGTATTTTAATAGATATATTTACAATTCTATCAAACAGAAACAAGGCCAAACATTTGCACATCCAGCCACAGCAGCAGCACATTAAATAATTATTTATTTACCTCAAACTGTCTTTGCAGAACACAATCCTGGCTCCCTCTGTCTCTCCAACAATTTCTTCCGCCATAATCTTTTTTCTTTTTCTCCACAAATCAGCGCACAGACAATTTGAAGCAAACTTTGTGCAGTTTATCATTTTTAATAACAATTCCAAGTCTCGCGCGAGAACTCCGGTCTGACGCACGTGTGATCTCGCGTTGTTTACTCGGCACATCGCACGTGTGTTTGGGAAGCGTAGTTTGCACCGGAGAGAGAGAGAGTTGTCGGTGATTCTTCCTCTTGTTCAGTCATGCAGTGTGAACTCCTCTGTCGTCAAACCATCGGTCAGTGTGAACACAGCAGTGACTGAATGATACCTCAGATAGTCATGCAGTGTGAATAGAGCAGTGACCCGACGAGTTTGAACATCGTGCAGTCTGAACTAGGCTTAACAGAGAACGATCAGAGAGCCACACACACACACACACACTCTCTCTGTCTTTAAAATAAGCACTGTCTGAGCGCTTTCTCATATTTAATATATATATTAATCAAAATCAAAATTTCAGAAGATCGAATCCTTGTTGCACGTGACACATTCAGACAGTTATTTTCTTTGAATTACCGCGGAGTGTGAATTTCGCTCAAAAAACGTTGACTCTCCTCTGACCAGCTGATATAAACCATACTTTAACAAACGGCTTGTGAAGTGTTTTCAGTGTGTTGATAAATCTTTCGTGACGCTCACAGACGAGATTCACACACAACGCATCCGCTAATGTCCGCTTCGTGACCTAATGACTCCTTTGAACCGAATCATTTTATTAAAACACCTGATCTGTCCAACATTGAACTGAACGAATCAGTTTAATCATTTACTCAGAACACCTCTGAAACGTGTGCTTACCCAGGTTAGAAAGAGTGGATAGTAAGAATAAGTTTGTAATTATCCACAGTATTTAAGCTTATTTATGTTGACGATGTGTAGATAAATAAAAAGCCTGAAATCATTTAGTTAGGACTGGAGTGAGGTGAAAACAGAACAAATTTGTATTTAGCTAGCTGATGATTTTATTAAATTGTACAAGGGAGAAAATTAGGCTATTTGTAAAAAAAAATATATATATGCTAAAATATGTTCTTAAATAGTGTAAAAAATAGTTACACGGTAAGAGATCCTACATTACAAACTGTTTCTCTGCATTTATTTTACATTTATTGTCAGTATTGCGCTCGCAGATCACGTGGGTACGGTACTTTTTACTGTGTGTGTGTGTGTGTGTGTGTGTGTGTGTGTGTGTGTGTGTGTGTGTGTGTGTGTGTGTGTGTGTGTGTGTGTGTGTGTGTGTGTGTGTGTGTGTGTGTGTGTGTGTGTGTGTTGATGACCATGTCTGTCAGCCACCAACAGACCATTTTTGACCAGGAAAAACCCTGTTATTTTGTGTGTATTTGAGTGTTTAAGCGCAATAAGCAGTAATTAAGCACTCGATTTAGTGCTCCGAGTCGGCATTACACACCGCACTTTGGGCGTGAGCTCAAAATCTGCAGGAATGAGTAAAATTATACCAACTTCAAGCCCTGCAGCAGCATTCATCTGGAGCATATGTAACGAGTGAGTGGAGGCGGGTCGTGTGCGAGTCAGCCTCAAAAAGAGGGCGGAGCCTCAGAGCCACACCCACCTGTTACATCATCACCACGGACCAATGGGAGCTTAAAGCTGTTAGAAGCTTTTCCAGAAACGTCCCTTTAGCGAGCTATTTCCATGAAAAAACTTCGACTAAAGCCAATCAGAGTCAAGACTTTAAAGCGCTCGAGCATTGAAAGCGGCAGACAACAGAACTTCTGTGCCAAACGTTATTGACTCCAATGTTGTTGCCTTTAGTCTGTAACTTTATTTATCTGTATTTTCCAGGTAGTTTCAGCTTATGGCTCGGTCCCGTTTCCCATGATGCACGGCAGCTGCCTCCCTGAGGCGTTGGATGCTTTTGCTGATGCGTTACCGTGGAAACCCCTGTCAGCGTGTCCTGAGCTCGGCGACGGACGCTGTTTCGGCCAATCAGTGACTCTGAAAGGTTTAGACGGGCAGAGATTAGTCAGGTGAGATAATCGTTACATTGTTATACATCACACACAAATCCTGGTGTTGAGGAGCATTATTATTAAAGTAACATTTAAAACATTATACCCTAATAAATCTAATTATTTAATCAATTAGTTGTGTATTAGTTGTTGATTGGATTTTGAGATTTGGGCGTGGCACTCACAAAAAGGGGCGGGGTTTTAGCAAACTAAGTGATTGTGAACATTGGGTCAAAAAAAAAAGTATGTATACATTGATGAATTGTTAATTAAATCAAGTTAATAACATGCATTTAGAAATAATTTCATGCTGAATTTTAAAAACATGAATTTCATTCTGCTTCTTAAAAATCTGATTTTGCACCATGTTTGTTTCCTTTCAGATTTAGCGATTAAATTGGAATTAAAAACGCAGTTTATTTCATTTTTCAGTGCTGTACCCTGTCCACCAGGATTATTATCTCTAACTAAAACGATTAAAAATCATGGCAATACGACTGAAATATAATGAAAATATATTTGATTAGAACTAAATAAAAAATAGAAATGTTGTCTTTGCAACTAAGTAAAATAAATAAGTATTAATTGGAAATCAATAAATAACTAAAACTGAACCAAAAATAAATTAACCTAATTAGTAATATTTAAAAAAAAATCTAAAACTAATTGAAAATGAAAAATGCACATAACACATGAAAACTGAAAATATAAAAATCAAAGCTAATTCAAAATATCAATAAAAACTATAATGGTATATAAATATTACTAACACTGCATAATAAGGTTTAAATTGTTAACATGAACTATGATTGAACACTAATTCTACTTAATTATGTGAGGTCAGCTTCTTCAATTGCCGTTTTTATCTCTTATTTAAAAGCGTATTTATGTCTCTTTAGCATCTGAATGTTGAGTTTGCTTGGGTGTATTCAACATTAAATGTTTTATTGTTCTTATTTTAACTTTGTAAAGCACTTTGGGGCAACGGCTGTTTGGTTAAAAATGTGCTATATAAATAAAGCTGCCTGCTTGCTCAATCTTAATCTTAATTTCTACGTTTACCTAACATTAGTTTATGCGTTAGATTTTTACTAAATTTTAACAAAAATTTATAAATGCTTTAAAAAATATTGCTGATGTTAACTAATGTATCCGCTAATGTTAACACGAGACACTAATCAGGCAGATAGGGATCTATTATCACCATTTTATCTTTATTTTTTTTAATTCTCTTTACAACTGTTTCTGTTTTTATTTTTACTTTTTCTCATGCATATGTTATCAGTATTTTAATTCATCTCTATGTAAAGCACTTTGAATTGCCATTGTGTATGAAATGTGCTATAAACATAAACTTGCCTTGCCTAGAGCTCTATGATACGGTTGTTGTGATATTATAAGTGTTATTTTCCGCAGTCCTGTCCTCCCCGGCGTGGAGCCGCCCAGTCCTCTACATTACGAGCGCTGTGGTGAAGACGTACTGGGGTCGTACATCAGGTCACATTACCCATCATCCCCACTGTGAGTGACGACACACACTAGGTGTTTCTCAATGTCAAGGATGCTTCCTTAGAAGGACTGATCCTTCAGAGGCTAGGCTAGCTCCTCGTTAGCATTCGGAGAACATGTAAATGGAACAGGCTAGCAAGTGCACATCATTGCGTCATTACGTCAGTGAAAAGGTCTGATTTCGGTATGAACGCCTCCGTTTATTCCTTGGTCCTTGTTAAAAAAGACGAGAAAGCTATTAATAATGCTGTGAATAGTATCATATTACCGTTTAATCAATTTGTAGGCCTACAACTTAACTAGTTATTTATAAAAGAATTGCCAGTGACGGCAACCAAGCTTAGTTAAATGACAGGTACGTTGGCCATCAATAACGTAATTTGTATATTTGTATGATTTTTAATATCAATACGGTAGTAATATGTTACGGTTTGAACGTTTGCCGGTTCCCGCCTCCTTCCCATCTACGAACCCGTTTCAAGGATATTGCCCCGTTAAGGCTCCGACTCCACCAACGTCTTACATTTTGAAGATAGCAAAGCTGCACGCATAGGATTGTGGGTGATTTGAGAGTGCGAAGGCTACTCATATGCATCCTTTGCTGTATATGGCATATTTTTCGAACGAAGGACTCGGTTTGGTTGAAATTCCGAGGATCCTCGACATTGGAACGGTCCTTCGACGGATGTTGATGACGTAGCATCCTCTGAATTCTGGCTTCCGAGGATCCTTCCTTGACATTGAGAAACACCTACTGCTAACCGTACGGCTCTGAGCCTGCTGTCATTGGTCTGAGTCGTGTGTGTGTGTGTATGTGTGTGTGTGTGTGCAGGGCGGTGCAGCTGCTGTCCAGCCCCAGTAAACTCACCAGTCCGTTCCCACAGATCTTCAGTCCGGCTCTGGGTCCACAGGGTTTCCTCCCGAACCAGTCTGCTCCTGCTCACAGTGAGTGCTGCTCTATAACCATCAGCTCATGAGCAAAAAAACAGCTCAACCTCAGGATTTACTAAGTCTTTTTGAGTTTTCCTGCTTTCCTGGTTATTCCTCATATTCTCCATTATTGCTCCTGTCTTCCCGGTCTGTCTGTATCTCTGTTAAGTTCTTGTCTCTATGAAGATTGGTCTGCTGGAGCAGTGTGTAGTGATTGGGGTTTGGGAAATACCACGCCCCTTAACATAACCGCCATTTTCAACACACTACTAACTAACTAACCCCGCCCCTTTATTCTGCATATTAATTATTTATACCTATTATGGTAAAAATCAACCCACTTCTGTCAGACTCCACCCTATTAGCACAGGCCCGCATTTTACTTCTGACAGACTCCGCCCTATTAGCACAGGCCCCGCCTATTACTTCTGACAGACTCCACCCTATTAGCACAGGCCCGCATTTTACTTCTGACAGACTCCGCCCTATTAGCACAGGCCCCGCCTATTACTTCTGACAGACTCCACCCTATTAGCACAGGCCCGCATTTTACTTCTGACAGACTCCGCCCTATTAGCACAGGCCCCGCCTATTACTTCTGACAGACTCCACCCTATTAGCACAGGCCCGCCTTTTACTTCGGATAGACTCCGCCCTATTAGCACAGACCCCGCCTATTACTTCTGTCAGACTCCGTCCTATTAGCACAGACCCCGCCTATTACTTCTGTCAGACTCCGTCCTATTAGCACTGACCCCGCCTATTACTTCTGTCAGACTCCGTCCTATTAGCACTGACCCCGCCTATTACTTCTGACAGACTCCGTCCTATTAGCACAGGCCCCGCCTATTACTTCTGACAAACTCCACCCTATTAGCACAGGCCCCGCCTCTTACTTCTGTCAGACTCCGTCCTATTAGCACAGGCCCCGCCTATTACTTCTGTCAGACTCCGCCCTATTAGCACAGACCCCGCCGATTACTTCTGTCAGACTCCGTCCTATTAGCACAGACCCCGCCTATTACTTCTGACAAACTCCACCCTATTAGCACAGGCCCCGCCTATTACTTCTGACAGACTCCGTCCTATTAGCACAGGCCCCGCCTCTTACTTCTGACAGACTCCGCCCTATTAGCACAGGCCCCGCCTATTACTTCTGACAGACTCCGTCCTATTAGCACAGGCCCCGCCTATTACTTCTGACAAACTCCACCCTATTAGCACAGGCCCCGCCTCTTACTTCTGACAAACTCCGCCCTATTAGCACAGGCCCCGCCTATTACTTCTGACAGACTCCGTCCTATAAGCACAGGCCCCGCCTATTACTTCTGACAAACTCCACCCTATTAGCACAGGCCCCGCCTCTTACTTCTGACAAACTCCGCCCTATTAGCACAGGCCCCGCCTATTACTTCTGACAGACTCCGTCCTATTAGCACAGGCCCCGCCTATTACTTCTGTCAGACTCCGCCCTATTAGTACAGACCCCGCCGATTACTTCTGTCAGACTCCGTCCTATTAGCACAGGCCCCGCCTATTACTTCTGACAAACTCCGCCCTTTTAGCACAGGCCCCGCCTATTACTTCTGACAGACTCCGTCCTATTAGCACAGGCCCCGCCTATTACTTCTGACAAACTCCACCCTATTAGCACAGGCCCCGCCTCTTACTTCTGACAAACTCCGCCCTATTAGCACAGGCCCCGCCTATTACTTCTGACAAACTCCGCCCTATTAGCATAGACCCTGCCAACGACTTCTGACAGACTCCGCCCTGTTAGCATTAAGGAGCATTTGTCCCTGGTTAACCCCACTTCTCTCCGTGTCTCCCAGCTCCCTCTCAGCCGGTCTCTAGTGTTCCGGTCCTGACGTCTCTTCAGTCCAGTCCTGCTGTGGGTCTCCAGCTGTCTGAGCTCCAGAAAGCCTGCTCTGCGCTGGATCTGCGCCGCGTGACTCCCAGCTTCCTCGCTCACGGGCCCGAATTCGGCGAGCTCACCGAATCCCTGGAGCAACTCCGAGACCTCGCACACTGCTACCGCCAGGACCGCTCCCACTCTTCATCTGATCAGGATGATGATGATGATGACTAATGACATTTATTATTATTATTAAAGGGTTAATTCACCCAGAAATGAAATGTCTGTCATTAACTCCTCTCCCTAATGTCGCTCCACACCCGTAAGACCTCCGTTCATCTTCACACACAGTTTAAGATATTTTATATTTAGTCCGAGAGCGTATGCAAGTGTATGCACACTATACTGTCCATGTCCAGAAAGGGAATAAAAACATCATCACAGTAGTCCATATGAGACATCAGTGGGTTAATTAGAGTTACTGTGATGATGTTTTTATTCCCTTTCTGGACATGGACAGTATAGTGTGCATACACTTGCATACGCTCTCGGACTAAATATAAAATATCTTAAACTGTGTGTGAAGATGAACGGAGGTCTGACGGGTGTGGAGCGACAGTAGGGAGAGGAGTTAATGACAGACATTTCATTTTTGGGTGAACTAACCCTTTAATGAGGGCTCTTCCATCCTCCCGTTGTAGAGTCGGGTCAGAGCCCTGAATTATCAGTCGCTCCGCTGCGCTCACGGCATGTTCCCTCTGGGAATTATGGGACATGAGCTCACTTCAAAACGCCATGGACATTTAGACGAAAGAACTGTGAGAAGGGAATGCTGTGCATGTCTCTAAACCTCAGCAAACCTGCTTTTATAGAACTTAACTGTGTAAAAGTCCCAATTAAATATTTTTCCTTCATATAAATTATTGCGTTATCATCAAATACGCCTGTTATACCCTTTAAGAACAATAACGGTTATTAAAAAAGGACATGTACCTTCATCAAATAATTGTTTAATAAAACTATTTTATTTTAGTTGACTGTAATGTTTTCGCTGTGTGATCTGAAAATGAAGAAAATATACACTTTTAAAAGTTGAGACTAGTTTGTTTTTTCCACTTGATAACGAAGTGGCAAAATATATTGCTTTGTTTTCAGTAGAACAAAGATATTCATACAGGTTTGGATCAACATGAGAGTGAGTAAGAGCTAGGTGGGTAAATGATGACAGATTATTTTTTTATTTCTTTTGGGGGGGGGGGGTGAACTATCCCTTTAAGGAACGTAAACACGATTTAATTAATATTAATGAGTGTAACCGTTGATCTGGACCCGGTATCATGGACAAATCCTGTCTGCCCGTGAAATCCAAAGGTAGCCTGACAAGCCAGAGCCCACATCCAGATGTTTGGTCTGGAAACTCTCCATTGACGGCTCAATCTGAGGGGCGGATAAACGGCTGTCTGTCAAACTCCCTCTGCACGCGATAGGATAGCGCTACAACCAACCAGAGCAACGAAGGTGAAGCAGAGCTGACAGATTAAACATTCGCCGTATCCGGTCGGCTAAACTCTGAACACATCTTCCCTTCTTCAGAATGACTTCAGTGCCGTTCTTTGTTCTTTTCTCAGAGAAAAGCTTAACTCAAGTCTTCCAGAGTCGCGGTCTGATTCGAAAGACCGCCGTTCGCCAGTTTCTGTGTTTACTAGAAGCACGCAAACGCAACTCGGCCGTCGTCATTATGGCCCCGCCCACCGACTCTATACACGATGTGATTGGGCCGTCCAGATTCTGAGGAATACAGCTCAGATAGGAATTGAGAGTTGCTAGACCACACTTGCGGGCAAATTAAATTTGCTGCCGCTAGGGTGCGTCTAGATTTCTAGGCTAATCCAAAGGGGTAATCTAGCGCTCGGAAAGCGTTCCACCCCTAGGGGCGGCCATTGCTAATCAAGCCATCACCTGCTGTTAGCATCCCATTGACTCCCATTCATTTTTGAGTCACTTTGACAGTGAATAACTTTACATCTGAGACGTTTAAAGACTCCATTTGTCCATTGTTTATTTCTAAAGAAACACGACAATGTATAAAAGGCTCCATTACCTTGTATCTTACACTATCGCCCCGCAGAAGCTGTTTTTGTAAAAATAGGCTAACGATTGCGTCAAAACCAACGCGACTCTGTCGCACAGTTGAGAAATTACCGTATAGACCTGAGGAGACGCTCGCAGGCAATCTTTACTGTCTATGAGACGGTCGGGGGGACGTGGAGACATAAAGTCTGATAAAGTCAAGGGGGAAGAATGGGGAGAAGCCCATAGTGAGCCAAAAGCAACGGGAGAAAATATTTAAACAACGTGATTCAGATTTCGCTTTCCACATCTACTAGAAGACTCACAGCTGTCAGACAGGAGGCTCACGTCACATCTACGTCGTCAAGCTCAGTCTGAGCCGGCGCAGTTCGCTCAGCCATCAGGAAGTGAGTGCCTCTGATTGGCCTCATTTTCCGCCGTTGAAGTCTATGGGATAGCTTTGTCCATTTCTTTTACTGTCTATGGTGAAATCGTGTCAGCCGTACCAGCGGTTTTAAATCCCTGATCAAAAGTTGTTATACATAGTTCTGGACAAGCAATCGTTTAAAAATATGAGTTTAAAAAAAAAAAAGAGTTAAATAACTATGAGTTCATTGTCATACTAAGTACACACATACACACGCAACACATTTATTTGAAATATGTAATTGATTGCTAATGGGAGCAAAAGCATGTTCTGAATTATTTCGACTTAAAAACTAAGTGCCAATACAAAATCATGACATCGTAATGTACCTATAATGTAAATAATAAAGAATTAAAAAAAAAAAACATCAATATACAGAACAGGTGCACAAAATAAATATATTATTTACGAGATATCCTTGTATATATCTTATATACTTATATAAGCACTTATAGCTTCAGTTATATAGTACTAGTAAATGAAACATATGATTTGTAAGACATTAAAGACTATTTTAACACAATTTAAACAGCAAAAATTAAAACGCGATTGTGTAAGAATTGTAATCAGGCTCTGAACAGATTACCTATTAAAATTTCTTTCAGCCAATAGAATCGCTCTGGGGGTCTTGCGGACACAATTTCCGGCGAGAGTTCGAGTGAGTGATGATTCATTCGGGTTATTCCTGTGAGTATTTTCATAGTATTTATCCGTTATTAGATATTTTGTGCTTTAAACCTTCAATTTGTTGTGTCTAAATACAGAAATACTGATAGCCGGTTTTAAAACATCGATTAAATCCACTTTCGGAAGGTTGCGCGGCAACTTGCCCCCCAAAAATATGAGAATGTTCCTTTCATGTAACATTAGTAAACGTTTGAAATGTTTGTGAGTTATTTTCATACAAATGTACTCACTTATTGTGATATAGTGAGCTGTTCTTGATTAACCTGTAGGGGGCAATCTAATGTTGTTCGACTATACTTAAAAGTAGCAAAGAAGAAGTTGTTAGTGTGCACATGGAATCACCTGTGATGCCATACAATGTACTTCTGGCTGCTTCATTTGTAATAGATTAATATTTTTTTCAAATTGTTTTGCATACATTTTTTAATCGACGTCAGTCCTGATCAAAAATACTAAATGTTTAAATAAAAAAATCAGGATTTTAACTCTTTAATTGCCAATTTCATAAATGATGTCATTGATTTGGGGACAAAACACAAAATGACAGATTTTCAATATAAAATGTAACTGTGGAATAGATTTTTTTTAACCTTTTATCAGTCTCGGACATGTCAAAGATTAGAAAAAACATTGGCTTTGCATTGTTAGTTTTTGTGCACCATCAGATAAAAATGTTCTCCCTCATTTACTCCTCGTGGCTGTTTTTGCCCCATTGACTTTCATTATGACCACATTTTTTGATTGCAAAGCCATGACACCATACTCATGCATTTTTGATTGTTGATGGTTTTTCCCTGTTGGGAAGAGGTAAAATGTGTCATTTTTACAGCTGATAACCAGGTGGCACTATTAACCCATTAGATAGGACTGTGCACATAAAGGTTAGTTTCTGGCTTTTCTATGGAGTTTTCAATGGAGTATTATAGCATATTAGTGTGAGAGTGAGTGTGTGAGAGTTTCTGTATAAAGTCATGTTTTTCTATCATTTTCGAAATATACTCGTCAGACCAAATATTGATGAGGCACTTTACCTCCTCGTTGCTCCATGTGAAGCGCACTAACCGAGCAATCGCACCAGGGTTCGTTTCTTGTATTTTTTAAAAACATAAAAATATACTACTCAATGTATTTTTTTACAACGGGGTCATTGTGTTGCAGTAGCTTACACACAGCACAAGGAAGCTTGATTTTGAATGGTAAATTGAATTTAAAAAGACAAGTAAATGGTAATAAAATAAGAACAAATAAATAGATACAAACAATAGCACAAATAAATACAATAGAATAAAAGATACAAATTAAATAGGCTGCTTTATTTTTTCAGGTAAGTCTAACATTCAGTTAAAAACAGGAAAGTAATTAAATTTAAAATAACATTGGCCTAGAGATGAAACCATTAAAGTTACACACGTTGATCAGTCAAGAGCATTGTGATCGTTTGTCTTTTTATAGTTTGAATAATAAAAAACTGCTTTCCCGTTAAGACAGGCATGCATGGACTGTTCCTTTTACTCATTCTTCCTGAACTGTTTATAGTTGTGGTTACGTTAATACTCTTCAACTTCTGCACTGAGAATGTTTTTGAGTGTATTTGACCAATAAAAAAGCTGGAAAAGGAAGCAAATGTTTGCACTTGTTTTGTAAGCCAGAGGTGACTTTATTACGGTATGTGTGTGTGTGCGAAATGTAAGCAAAATCTGCAGGGATTCGTAGAATTATGTGCAATCCCGGAAATTCAGACCGATCACACACAAACGCTAACACTGTCAGCTGGTATTGATACTGTAGGAGCAGAGTATCGTATCGTTTCAGATATTTAAGTATTGATACTGTAGGATTAGAGTATCGTAACATTTCAGATATTTCAGTATCGATACTGTAGGAACTGAGTATCGTATCGTTTCAGATATTTCAGTATCGATACTGTAGGAACTGAGTATCGTATCGTTTCAGATATTTCAGTATCGATACTGTAGGAGCAGAGTATCGTATCGTTTCAGATATTTCAGTATCGATACTGTAGGAGCAGAGTATCGTATTGTTTTAGATATTTCAGTATCGATACTGTAGGAGCAGAGTATCGTATTGTTTCAGATATTTCAGTATCGATACTGTAGGAGCAGAGTATCGTAACATTTCAGATATTTCAGTATCGATACTGTAGGAGCAGAGTATCGTAACATTTCAGATATTTCAGTATCGATACTGTAGGAGCAGAGTATCGTAACATTTCAGATATTTCAGTATCGATACTGTAGGAGCAGAGTATCGTAACATTTCAGATATTTCAGTATCGATACTGTAGGAGCAGAGTATCGTATCGTTTCAGATATTTCAGTATCGATACTGTAGGACCAGAGTATCGTATTGTTTCAGATATTTCAGTATCGATACTGTAGGACCAGAGTATCGTATTGTTTCAGATATTTCAGTATCGATACTGTAGGAGCAGAGTATCGTATCGTTTCAGATATTTCAGTATCGATGCTGTAGGAGCAGAGTATCGTATCGTTATAGATATTTCAGTATCGATACTGTAGGAGCAGAGTATCATATTGTTTCAGATATTTCAGTATCGATACTGTAGGAGCAGAGTATCGTATTGTTTCAGATATTTCAGTATCGATACTGTAGGAGCAGAGTATCGTATTGTTTCAGATATTTCAGTATCGATACTGTAGGAGCAGAGTATCGTATCGTTATAGATATTTCAGTATCGATACTGTAGAAGCTGAGTATCGTCTCGTTTCTGATATTTCAGTATCGATACTGTAGGAGCAGAGTATCGTATCGTTTCAGATATTTCAGTATCAATACTGTAGGAGCAGAGTATCGTATTGTTTCAGATATTTCAGTATCAATACTGTAGGAGCAGAGTATCGTATCGTTATAGATATTCCAGTATCGATACTGTAAGATTAGAGTATCGTAACATTTCAGATATTTAAGTATTGATACTGTAGGAGCAGAGTATCGTATCGTTATAGATATTTCAGTATCGATACTGTAGAAGCTGAGTATCGTCTCGTTTCTGATATTTCAGTATCGATACTGTAGGAGCAGAGTATCGTATCGTTTCAGATATTTCAGTATCGATACTGTAGGAGCAGAGTATCGTATCGTTTCAGATATTTCAGTATCGACATTGTAGAAGCTGAGTATTGTTTCAGATATTTTTAGTATCGACACTGTTGAAGCTGAGTATCGTATCGTTTCAGATATTTCAGTATCGATACTGTTGAAGCTGAGTATCGTATCGCTTCATATATTTCAGTATCGATACTGTTGAAGCTGAGTATCGTATCGTTTCAGATATTTCAGTATCGATACTGTAGAAGCTGAGTATCGTATCGTTTCAGATATTTCAGTATCGATACTGTAGAAGCTGAGTATCGTATTGTTTCAGATATTTCAGTATTGATACTGTAAGTACGACCAAATCGTCCCAATGGAGGCCAGCGATGGCGGGTGAAGGTTGCTGCGCGTTCTATGTTTTCAGTTGGGCATAAAGGATTTTGTTCCAATTCTTCTTAATCATAATTTAGAATTTAGGTTAGAATGCCATTTGGTTATTTGGTCATTTATATTTAATAGTTTACGTACACATTTAATTATTCCATTAAACCCTTTGATGAAATTATGCCCGTTCGTAACCTGAATAATTCCAGAGCAAGTCAGAATCAATCAAAGTGTAACAATTTATTAACAGTCAGGTAAATGTATAAAGCCAATTACACAATCAATTCAAAGGTAGCCTAATCCATATAACATCAAATGCTCTGAAGTAAAGAATGAAATGTATACCTGACTTCTGAAAACTACATAATGCTGGCTATCTTGAAACGTCCAGCATTACGGGCTGACCTGACTACAGAATCGAGCCCTGAGCTCTGTGCAACATTTCCTTAAACACCCAGAACCAGATGTATACCCAGAGCCATGTGAAACTCTTTCAAATGGAAACACCAGTTCACAATAGGAATTTGCATTAATCAAGTCCTATAGACTTGAGAAGAAGAGAGGCCAAATGGCTGAAAGCCACACCCACCATACACCAAGAAAAGATATAATATATAAATATATATATATATATATATATATATATATATATATATATATATATATATATATATATATATATATATATATATATATATATTTAAACTCTTAAAACATTTATGATGTTCTAGTTTACTTCTGTGGAGTTGAGATATTTGTACCAGTCGCACTGAGACATTTCAAATGATATCAAACACATATAATACTGTGCTGTGAGGATTGACATTGTAACAGAGAGATTTCTGGTGCATTTCAGGTGATCTCTTCAGGTGAAGTTTGTGGGAGCAGGAGTTTGGGGGAAGTTTCATGTGAAAGGAAAGGCATGTAAATTAGTGTCATTCATAGATGGTTCACTCAGTGTGATGTTGTCTCGGACAGAGACGCTAACTGTATGAATGAGTTCAGATGCTAATTTCCTAAGTTTTCTCAGAGCGATTAGACATTTCGGCATCTACTAGGTTTTTCCAGCCTTACAATACTGTAGAAGCTGAGTATCGTTTCAGATATTTCAGTATCGATACAATAGAAGCTGAGTATCGTATCGTTTCAGATATTTCAGTATCGATACAATAGAAGCTGAGTATCGTATCGTTTCAGATATTTCAGTATCGATGCTGTAGGAGCAGAGTATCGTATCGTTTCAGATATTTCAGTATCGATACAATAGAAGCTGAGTATCGTATCGTTTCAGATATTTCAGTATTGATACTGTAGAAGCTGAGTATCGTATCGTTTCAGATATTTCAGTATCGATACTGTAGAAGCTGAGTATCGTATCGTTTCAGATATTTCAGTATTGATACTGTAGAAGCTGAGTATCGTATCGTTTCAGATATTTCAGTGTATTATTAGTTTATCTAATAAGTGTACGGTAAGTGTATGTTCCACAAGATCTAGTTCGAGAATACTGCATTTAGTACTTAGTTGAATACATTCAAATCTCCTTCATACTTTGTTAAATAGGCATTAAAATGCATGCATAATGATCTTAAAAAGTCTTACATTTCATTCATTGAAAGCTGCAAAAACCCTGAATTTAAAAAAAGGCTGAGGGAGATATACCATAAAAAATAACTGAGCAAATGTAAACATGATGCAATGAGGCCTAGTGCAAACGCAGATCTTATCAACCAATAAATTCTTGTAAGGCATTACTTCAATGGGTGTCTGCCCTTTCTGGGTAACTGCTATTGGGGTGAATGAAAATATGGCATCTACTGTTGTTAAAATCCTTTAACCCCAGAACCAGCTGTTGAGATCTTTAACAACTCTGTAGTTCTTGTTTCTTCTGATATGATCGCAAGCCAGACAGGCGTGCTCAAGACCAAAGGGGGCTCGTCTTGCTACAAAATGTTCCCTCCAGCTGAAGTACTGCCTGTACAAATCCTCGTTTTTATCCAGAACCTTAAGATGCTCAGCTAGTTTTTCAGGGGAGTTGAAGTCATCCACATGGATAAAGGCACTTCCTGGTACGAATTCCTCATAGTTCTTTCGGGATGGGCCGATGACCACGGGAACAGTGCCGAGAGAGAGAGGGTTGAAGAGTTTTTCTGTAATGTAGTCTTTATGGATGGAGTTCTCAAAGGACAGAAAGAATTTGCAGCTTGAAACCACATCTAAATACTCTTGATTGCTAATGTATTTGCCGAAGTGATTTCCGTAGGTTTCTATTCTGATGTGTTTCTGTAACTCTGAATAGTATTCTGAACGCTTGTGGGCCGAGTTCCAGTTGCTCACAATCCAGCAAACAAGTTTATTCTTCTGTGGGATTTCATTGTGTTTTTCTCCACCAGTGTTCTCCAAGATTCGGCCGTACGGGACCATGATATCTGAATCTCGTCTGTAAGTCGTGGTCAGATTAAACAGGTCTTTTACATTTGTATTCGGTGAGTTAGTGGGAGATTCCATGTTCATCCAGACCCATTTCTGGTGTGGCGGTCGTGGCAGTTTCGGCATGTTGGATAAGTCCCAATGGATGTCTCTGTGATGAAATAAAACGCCATGTGCTCTGTGAAACTGACTCCTGTCGTCTGTCAAGCGGCAGCCATGCATCCCGTACAATGAACCACAGCTTTCTAAATCAAACTTTAACCCAAACGGCCAGATCCAGATCAGGAGAATGGTGTCAGGATCCTCTCCCGATGAAGCCAGTTCTGTGATGTTCCTGCTGATGTCATGTATGGGAACGGATGGACAGTTCAGCCAGTTGACAGTCGGCTTGTAGTAAATGTAGAATATTGCTGAGAAACACGTAATCAAAGCCACTGCGATGAGGAAGTTCTGACGGCATCTGGAGGAGTTTTGGGGCTCCATCTTTGACCATCTGTGAAGAGAGAAGGATTAGTTCACTTCAAAATGAAAA
Organism: Pseudorasbora parva; assembly: GCF_024679245.1. Classification (NCBI taxonomy): domain Eukaryota; kingdom Metazoa; phylum Chordata; class Actinopteri; order Cypriniformes; family Gobionidae; genus Pseudorasbora; species Pseudorasbora parva. The sequence continues at coordinate 42,677,310 of NC_090190.1, forward strand.
TGTCCTGATAATTTAATAACCCCCATCTCATCCCAGATGTTCATGTATTTTTTTCTAAATTACGTTTATTTAGGAAAACATTCCAGGATTTACTCCAAATAATGGACTTCAATGGCAACCAACAGCACTAGACTTTATACATGGGGTAGCCAAGACTCAGCCCTCTCTGAACTCAGTCTCGACTCGGACTCAGCCCTCTCTGAACTCAGTCTCGACTCGGACTCAGCCCTCTCTGAACTCAGTCTCGACTCGGACTCAGCCCTCTCTGAACTCAGTCTCGACTCGGACTCAGCCCTCTCTGAACTCGGTCTTGACTCGGACTCAGCCCTCTCTGAGCTCGGTCTTGACTCGGACTCAGCCCTCTCTGAACTCAGTCTTGACTCGGACTCAGCCCTCTCTGAACTCAGTCTCGACTCGGACTCAGCCCTCTCTGAACTCAGACTCGACTCAGCCCTCTCTGAACTCAGTCTCGACTCGTACTCAGCCCTCTCTGAACTCAGTCTTGACTCGGACTCAGCCCTCTCTGAACTCGGTCTCGACTCGGACTCAGCCCTCTCTGAACTCAGTCTTGACTCGGACTCAGCCCTCTCTGAACTCAGACTCGACTCGGACTCAGCCCTCTCTGAACTCGGTCTTGACTCGGACTCAGCCCTCTCTGAACTCGGTCTTGACTCGGACTCAGCCCTCTCTGAACTCAGTCTTGACTCGGACTCAGCCCTCTCTGAACTCAGTCTCGACTCGGACTCAGCCCTCTCTGAACTCGGTCTTGACTCGGACTCAGCCCTCTCTGAACTCAGTCTTGACTCGGACTCAGCCCTCTCTGAACTCAGTCTTGACTCGGACTCAGCCCTCTCTGAACTCAGTCTTGACTCTGACTCAGCCCTCTCTGAACTCAGTCTTGACTCGGACTCAGCCCTCTCTGAACTCAGTCTTGACTCTGACTCAGCCCTCTCTGAACTCGGTCTTGACTCGGACTCAGCCCTCTCTGAACTCGGTCTTGACTCGGACTCAGCCCTCTCTGAACTCAGTCTTGACTCGGACTCAGCCCTCTCTGAACTCAGACTCGACTCGGACTCAGCCCTCTCTGAACTCAGACTCGACTCGGACTCAGCCCTCTCTGAACTCAGTCTTGACTCGGACTCAGCCCTCTCTGAACTCAGTCTTGACTCGGACTCAGCCCTCTCTGAACTCAGTCTTGACTCGGACTCAGCCCTCTCTGAACTCAGTCTTGACTCGGACTCAGCCCTCTCTGAACTCAGTCTTGACTCGGACTCAGCCCTCTCTGAACTCAGTCTTGACTCGGACTCAGCCCTCTCTGAACTCAGTCTTGACTCGGACTCAGCCCTTTCTGAACTCAGTCTTGACTCGGACTCAGCCCTCTCTGAACTCAGTCTCAACTCGGACTCAGCCCTCTCTGAACTCAGTCTTGACTCGGACTCAGCCCTCTCTGACCTCAGTCTTGACTTGGACTCAGCCCTCTCTGAACTCAGTCTTGACTCGGACTCAGCCCTTTCTGAACTCAGTCTCGACTCTGACTCAGCCCTCTCTGAACTCAGTCTCGACTCGGACTCAGCCCTCTCTGAACTCAGTCTCGACTCGGACTCAGTCCTCTCTGAACTCAGTCTTGACTTGGACTCAGCCCTCTCTGAACTCAGTCTTGACTTGGACTCAGCCCTCTCTGAACTCAGTCTTGACTTGGACTCAGCCCTCTCTGAACTCAGTCTCGACTCGGACTCATCCCTCTCTGAACTCAGTCTTGACTTGGACTCAGCCCTCTCTGAACTCAGACTCGACTCGGACTCAACCCTCTCTGATCTCGGTCTTGACTCGGACTCAGCCCTCTCTGAACTCAGTCTTGACTCGGACTCAGCCCTCTCTGAACTCAGTCTTGACTTGGACTCAGCCCTTTCTGAACTCAGTCTTGACTCGGACTCAGCCCTCTCTGAACTCAGTCTTGACTCGGACTCAGCCCTCTCTGAACTCAGTCTTGACTTGGACTCAGCCCTTTCTGAACTCAGTCTTGACTCGGACTCAGCCCTCTGAACTCAGTCTTGACTTGGACTCAGCCCTTTCTGAACTCAGTCTTGACTTGCACTCAGCCCTTTCTGAACTCAGTCTTGACTCTGACTCAGCCCTCTCTGAACTCAGTCTTGACTTGGACTCAGCCCTCTGAACTCAGTCTTGACTCGGACTCAGCCCTCTCTGAACTCAGTCTTGACTCGGACTCAGCCCTCTCTGATCTCGGTCTTGACTCGGACTCAGCCCTCTCTGAACTCAGTCTTGACTCGGACTCAGTCCTCTCTGAACTCAGTCTCAACTCGGACTCAGCCCTCTCTGAACTCAGTCTTGACTCGGACTCAGCCCTCTCTGAACTCAGACTCGACTCGGACTCAGCCCTCTCTGAGCTCAGTCTTGACTCGGACTCAGCCCTCTCTGAACTCAGTCTCAACTCGGACTCGGCCCTTTCTGAACTCAGTCTTGACTCGGACTCAGCCCTCTCTGAACTCGGTCTTGACTCGGACTCAGCCCTTTCTGAACTCAGTCTCGACTCGGACTCAGCCCTCTCTGAACTTAGTCTAGACTCGGACTCAGCCCTCTCTGAACTCAGACTCGACTCGGACTCAGCCCTCTCTGAACTCGGTCTTGACTCGGACTCAGCCCTTTCTGAACTCAGTCTCGACTCGGACTCAGCCCTCTCTGAACTCAGTCTCGACTCGGACTCAGCCCTCTCTGAACTCAGTCTCAACTCGGACTCAGCCCTTTCTGAACTCAGACTCGACTCGGACTCAGCCCTCTCTGAACTCAGTCTGGACTTGGACTCAGCCCTCTCTGAACTCAGTCTTGACTCGGACTCAGCCCTCTCTGAACTCAGTTTCCGAATCCGGTCGGCTAAACTCCGAACACATCTTCCCTTCTTCAGAATGACTTCAGTGCCGTTCTTTGTTCTTTTCTCAGAGAAAAGCTGAACTCCAAGTCTTCCAGAGTCACGGTCAAAGCTGATTCGAAAGACCGCCGCCGTTCACCAGTTTCTGAGTTTACTAGAAGCACGCAAACGCAACTTGGCCGTCGTCATTGTGGCCACGCCCGCCGACTCTATACACGACGTTATTGGCCCGTCCAGATTGTGAGGAATACAGCTCAGAAGGGTATTGAGAGTTCCTAGACGACACTTGCGGGCAGATTAAATTTGCTGCCGCTAGGGTGTGTCTAGATTTCTAGGCTAGGGGGGAATGGTTGTCTGAGGTCAACTAATAAGGCTTGTGTGATTTGTACATTCTTAAAAATCTCCATTATTGGAGAGCATTACAGACATGTACACACCTTAATCTAACTATTAACGTCGTGTCGGAGATTTCGCCGCATTTTGTGACAGGACACATAACGTTACGCTCACCAGGGAAGTGCAGAGGGGAGGCTTTGTGGGTTCGAGCCTCTGCCCTTTTTGAAAATTAATCAAAAGTGTCCCTCTCAACAATCATCGATAATATTGTGGCCAATAAAACAGAATTGGAATTATAATTAATTTAACAACGTCTACAAACCAGTAACAAATGGCAGAAAAGTCCTGTTTATCTTTTACGGAACTGTCAGTCTGAAATGTCGTGAAAGGTGTGTGTTTTACTTGACTGTTCATTCTGAACACTGCGTCCTCTCTCTATATTTTTATTTTTGTTGTAATTATTATGCTCATTGTAAAAGTAAAATACAATAAGTTTGTATCTGTAATCGCGAACCAGATGGGTCATTCAGTGAACGCCTGTGGCTCGACGGCAGGAAAAACAATCCAATCCACGATTTTTAAACCTTTTTCATCATTAATCAAAGCTATTATTATAAATGTAGGCTGTCAATAAGGAGGAAAGAGGGGCAGTGTCTCTTCAAAGAAACAGAAAGAGACAATACATAATATTACAAAAATAAATCAACGTAAATGTATATAAAACATAAAAACGCATGTTTTTTTATACTTCTTAATGTAAAGTAACACTGTCCAACAGCAACACCAGCAGGTGAAGTTACAGCGGGTTTCCTGAGCCCATAAAATTAACAGACCTGCCAAAGTCACGCCATGATTGGATGTTGGAGAACAGCGTGGCATGGGGACGTAATGACGTGCCATAATCAATCTATGTTCTATCACATGTAAAACGGGAACATGAACAGAGTACTCTAAAAGCAACTCATGTAAACACCTTAATCATAATATTGTCTTATTTAGAATAAGGTCAATAATTAGATTACTGCTGTCCATGTAAACGTAGTCAGTGATTTATCTCTCATCCACCCGCGATTCATTGGAATGTTATTTTTTATTACTTGGCCCGGCCGATCGGTGAATATAACCATGAATCACTGACACACACACACACAAGCCAAGTTCATTCAAAACTTCTGCGACTGTATTTTTACTTCAAATGTCAAGTCAAGAGAATGAACAATGCACATCAAGAAATAAATATTATTTTACTATTTAAGATAGTGACGATATCACAGGCTGGTGATAGTATTTAGTATCCTGAATGGAAAACACATTAGCCCCAGGACGTTGAGCTTTACGAGCCCTGGCCCATACATGTCGAAGTGTGAACCTGAATCACAGGACAATGAACCAACAACACCTCAAATACAAAGCCTGTGACAGCGTGAAAGTTAAGATCACTTAGACACATACACGTAATCAATCTATCAAACGATCTGTAACAATGCAGTACTATCACATATGAAAACATGTTTTACTCACATAAGTGATCCGGAAGGCACAGAGTCTTATTTTAATCGCATCCTGCATTCACTGCACACTATTGTGTAATGTTCAACGGCAGGTTTATTGCTTGGTCGCTCGATTTGACTAACAAGGAATTTTTCAGCGCCGAAACGTATAGGATATTCTTATATTAAGATGACCTAACCCCTAACCCTAACCCTATCACTTCATGACCCTTTTAAGCAGCCTGGTCAGAAGTTTACAAGCATCCATGACAAAAAAAAAATCTTCTACCTAAAAGCAGCCGTCCTGGATCCAGTTATTTCACTGCAGTGGTGGAGCACTGAGCTGGTCAGCCTTGAAGTCACGGAAGTGGTTACACAGAAAGTGAAGGGTAAATATTATCAAGCTTAATAATTTTTTTCCTGCCATGGCACGCTCTCAATGACCTCTTGCATGTCAAAATATCAAGGGAAATGTGATTTCTCAAATCATGAGCAGCTGAGAGAAAATCGAATGTGTATTCAGCAGCCTAATATTGCTGATGCTGTTTTTGTCATTAATGGGATAGTTCACCCAAAAATGAAAATGAACCCATGATTTACTCTCCCCCAGGTCATACTAGGTGTGTATGACACACACAATCAGAGTTATATTAAAAAAATATCCTGGCTCTTCCAAGTTTTATAATGGCAGTTATTAGTTTTTATTTTTGAAGTCCATAAAAGTGCATCTATCCATCATAAAAGTGCATCTATCCGTCATAAAAGTGCATCTATCCATCATAAAAGTGCATCTATCCGTCATAAAAGTGCATCTATCCATCATAAAAGTGCATCTATCCGTCATAAAAGTGCATCTATCCATCATAAAAGTGCATCTATCCATCATAAAAGTGCATCTATCCATCATAAAAGTGCATCTATCCATCATAAAAGTGCATCTATCCGTCATAAAAGTGCATCTGTCCATCATAAAAGTGCATCTATCCGTCATAAAAGTGCATCTGTCCATCATAAAAGTGCATCTATCCGTCATAAAAGTGCATCTGTCCATCATAAAAGTGCATCTATCCGTCATAAAAGTGCATCTATCCATCATAAAAGTGCATCTATCCGTCATAAAAGTGCATCTATCCATCATAAAAGTGCATCTATCCGTCATAAAAGTGCATCTATCCATCATAAAAGTGCATCTATCCGTCATAAAAGTGCATCTATCCATCATAAAAGTGCATCTATCCGTCATAAAAGTGCATCTATCCATCATAAAAGTGCATCTGTCCATCATAAAAGTGCATCTGTCCATCATAAAAGTGCATCTATCCGTCATAAAAGTGCATCTGTCCATCATAAAATTGCATCTATCCGTCATAAAAGTGCATCTATCCATCATAAAAGTGCATCTATCCATCATAAAAGTGCATCTATCCGTCATAAAAGTGCATCTATCCATCATAAAAGTGCATCTATCCATCATAAAAGTGCATCTATCCGTCATAAAAGTGCATCTATCCGTCATAAAAGTGCATCTATCCATCATAAAAGTGCATCTATCCGTCATAAAAGTGCATCTGTCCATCATAAAAGTGCATCTATCCATCATAAAAGTGCATCTATCCGTCATATGCTCTTTTATGATGATGGATTAATGCACTTTTATGATGGATAGATGCTCTTTTATGATGGATAGATGCACTTTTATGATGGATAGATGCTCTTTTATGATGGATAGATGCTCTTTTATGATGGATAGATGCACTTTTATGATGGATAGATGCACTTTTATGATGGATAGATGCACTTTTATGATGGATAGATGCTCTTTTATGATGGATAGATGCACTTTTATGATGGATAGATGCACTTTTATGATGGACAGATGCACTTTTATGATGATGGATAGATGCTCTTTTATGATGGATAGATGCTCTTTTATGATGGATAGATGCACTTTAATGAGGGATAGATGCTCTTTTATGATGATGGATTAATGCACTTTTATGGACATCAAAATTTAAACGCTATTCACTGCTATTATAAAGCTTAGAAGAGCCGGGAATTTTTTTTAATATAACCGATTGTCCCTGAAAGATGAATATCATACACACCTAGGATGACCTGAGGGAGAGTAAATCGTGGGGGGATTTTAATTTTTGGGTGAACTAACCCTTGATATCAATCAGTGAAAAACTGAAAATCACTCACTGCTCATGACTGAATAAGAATCTGTGTATATTAACTGTCTGGAAAACTTGAAGCACGTTTTATTACATTTATATATTTGTCCTGTTGTATTTAGTTGTCCTGTTGTATTTTGTTTTGTCTTCAATAAATTAACTTTCGTTTTTTTTCTGTGATTTTAAAAATTGTGTGCAGAATTGTGAAATCTCCATTATCTAAAACTGTGTTGTCTTAACCTTAACCTTAAATCTCAACTACTTTGTGATATCTCTATCATGAAGCCTTTGGGTCATATCCCCCACCCCTAATGAGATGAAGAGAAGGAAACGCCTGTATTTACACAGTGTGTGCACAGCTTTAAACAGGGTTTTGTTGAATTATTAAGGTCCAAAGGTTGGGCAATAAAGATTTCCACGCGTTTATTGACTTTGAAATGGCCATGTATGCTTTCTGGGATTGGTGCTTTCCTAAATATCCCTTTGAATGACTTAATTTCTGCTCGTTTAAAGGAAAATACAGTTTGATCGAGGGAAGGTTTTTATTCAAAGCTGATCATTTGAATACAAGAGTTTTGTGTTTGTGTTTATAAGAGGATTTCTTGCACGCTTTACCTTGTAAAATATTCTAAATTTGACACAAATGACACTGGGGGATGAATACTTATTAACTTACTGTAGTTTTTACTTGACACAGCATTTTAAAAAGACCGTAATTGACCATTATAAATAGTTTCAACTTATATCCTAACAATACACCAACTTAAATCAATATTGAACATTTACTTTTTTTTGATTATCCCATTAAACTCTGATATGAATTCAAAGTAGCTTGAGTTTTGTTCTTGTCTGAAATATATCAAAAGGTCCTTCAATGAGAGTTACTCCATCAAACGTAAAGCAATGTTAAAGACTCACCTGTGCTGATCTTCCAGGTAATCTCTTCAGCTTTGAAGCGCTTTCTGACTCCCATACGGTCACAAGTTTCCAGAAGTACATTAAAACATGTGCATTGTTCAGTGAGTCATAGGTAACCTGCGCAGGTGAGAAATGACGTCTGAATGATTTACCGGCGGGGTTGCCAGATTGGGTCAGCAGTTTCCAGCCCAAAAGCGAGACCAAACCACTCCAAGAAAAAAACACCCAAAACTTTAATGGCTAAAATAATGTGATATAATTTTATTGCAATACCAATCAAGTTTGATAAGTACCATTTTTATCTCCTTAAAACATTATTGTGAAAATGGTTTAAAACAGGGAACCTTAGGTCCCTAAAAGTCCCACATTTTAAGTAGTTAGGAGATTCGGGGAGAATTTTTTATTTCTCTGATCTGCATGAGTATTTTTAAGATTTTGAAGGCCAAAAATTATAGTCATTTTATTTTCATCTGTGTCTGTGACTCAGAGCTGGACAGTCCCTCAGCTCATGTACTCGAGTCCTGTACTGAAGTTCACTGTTTGAGTCTCTGTGCTTTACTGGAGTATTATTTTTTCTGTAAACTTCTGACTTTAACTTCACTCCATCTGAAAGACAAATATCGTCCTCTTTACTCCACTACATTTCTATCAAGGTCCTCGAAGTGGAAAGTCGTTTCTGTCGCAGCTTTGAAAGTCAGTGATGATTTTTTTCTTCTTTTAAAGGTGTTTGGGTTTTTGCAGAAAGCCTTTCAGGAATCACTCTTGTAGAGTCTCGTGAAGTTCAATGATTTCACAGCATTTATTAAACACTGATTTATAGTTTAGAGCAAAATGGAAGAAGACGGATGTCCAAATGCTCATTTAGTGGAGTATTCACATAAACAAAGTTGATTCTGTCTTCAGTGAAGGTGAACAGTGTGAGAATATCAGATGTGTATCAGTGTATTGGATCCGTGCATTCGGCCTTAAAGTGACAGCAGCTTTATAAAGAGCTTTGTAACTTTTCTACAAGTATTTAAATGAGTTTAAGTTAGTCGTCTGCTAGTGTGTCAGATGGAGCGTCACTGACTGGCTTAAACCATGATGGCATAATGTGCATTTATACAACTATAATACAATAATGCGGCGACATAAAGAAGGACATTTACTTTTGATACTTAAATACTTTTGAAAACAAATACTTCTGATAACTTTCACTTGTAACGGAGTAATATTTGACCAGCAGTACTTTTACTTTTACTCAAGTAATGAAGTTGTGTAGTTTGTCCAGCTCTGCCGTGAAGAAAGTAAACATAGGTTCAACTGATAATAGCCTATATGTTTTATTAGTTAAATTCATCCACAGTGTGTATGGAGTGAGCGGGGTTTAACCTAAAGCACATGTAACACACATGATTTAACACTCTACACATGCCAGTGTAACAGAAGCCAGCTCGTAGCTGCTGTGCGAATAAACCTCACTCCTCTGACCTCAAGGGACGCTCTAGTGACTGACTCTAGGGGTTGCAGCCTTTAGCCTCCTTGTTACAATGTAAAAAAAATTTTTTTTTTAAAAGGTTACCTAGTTCCCTTAAAATTTTGAGTTCACTGAAATTAACATTTTTAGTTAATACAATGAACATTTTTGAGAATTGACAAACTTTATTCAAATATTATTAGAATATTTTTAAAAAATTAAGAAGCATATTGGGTAATTGTGTGTTTTATTTCTGATGACGCAGCCAAATTGTGCCATTTTAATGATTTATCACATTTTTATGTAGTTCAGATACAATAATATTTTGAGTTTCTATTTATTAAACAAATTTATTTCATTGTATCAAATTTTTTATTTCAATAAACTCAATTTTAAGGCAACCAGATTACTTACTTTTTTAAGTTAAACCAACAATATTTTTTTATAGAGCATCTGATTCTTTCGCCGGCAGACCCGGGTTCGAGTCCTGCTTTCGAGGGGTTACTAGTTGCCGTATATCAACACTATACACTCACAAAAAAATTCTAGTTGTTTGCTCAGTTTATTTAAATAAAATAATCTGAAACAACACAAATCTTTCGTTTTTTACTTAATTGCCATTTTACTTAATTGTACTACGTTAAATGAAATAAAAATTGTACAATATTAAGTTAAACAAAAGCATGTGTGTTGGGACTACATGAATCATTTATGTTGAGCTGACTGAACTGGGCAGTGTATTTCTAGTTCCCAGCATGCTTTGCATGCACTGTAAAAAAAATTGGTTTAACTTAAAAAAGTAAGTAACCTGGTTGCCTTAAAATTGTGAGTTTATTGAAATAAAAAATGAGTTGATCCAATGAAGGAAATTTGTTTAATAAATAGAAACTCAAAATATTATTGTATCTGAACCACATAAAAATGTGATAAATCATGAAAATAGCACTATTTGGCTCCTTCATCAGAAATAAAACACACACAATTACCCAATATGCTTACAAAATCTTTTAATAATATTTGAATATATTTGAATCTGAAAAAATGTTCATTGTATTAACTCAAAATTAAGGCAACCAGGTAAATTATTTTTAAAATATTTTTTTACAGTGTAATTTTTACAGTGTATGGATTAGGAGAGTAAATGTTTAAGTGCTGTTAAATGTGTTTTAGTGGAGGGAAAGACCTGCTAATGTTTAATGTTATATTTGACATTTAAAAGTTGTTGCTGTGTCAATTTGTTTAGGTTGCCATTAGTGTGAAGTGCAGACCTTGTGGTAAGGCTGTTCTCAAAGAGCTGTGAGTGTGTTAATGTCAGTAAAAAGAAATGCCTTACTTGCAAAAGTTTTTTGCACTACTTGATCACTACTTGCAAAAAGTAAGTAACCTACACTGTAAAAAATTATATGTTCAATAAGTTATGACAACACATGTTTTTACATTGTTTTAACTCATCAATATAAGTTAAAGGGGGGGTGAAACACTCAGTTTCAGTCAATCTCATGTCAATCTTGAGTACCTATAGAGTAGTATTGCATCCTTCATATCTCCGAAAAGTCTTTAGTTTTATCATATTTATAAAAGACATATGGGCTGTACCGAGTCTTTCTGGAAAAAAACGAGCGCCTGGAGGCGTATCGTGTGGGCGGAGCTAAAGAATGACAAGCGCGCAAAGCGGTGCCGTCCTCAAGCGTGGAGAAACCCATCGCTATCGATCTCAGCTAATACAGATAATGATCCACAATCAGATCCGGAGGCTGAAATAAACTGAACAGGAGAAGCAGCAACATCAGGATGTCCGTCTCTGTGGTATGTACTGTATTTAGGGGCCTTTGTGTGCAGTTTATGAGGACATGATTCGGTTTATGGACTATTGTATGTGACTAGACCTTAGAGGTAGCAAGCAAAACGGTTTTGCACGTCAGAGTCAGAATAGTGTAACGTTATACAGAACAACAATGGAGTAACCGTTAGCGCATTTGAATGAGGAAGCACGCGATCGTATCGTTTACTGATGTTTACTCATGCGACGGTAGCCAATAGCAGAGACATTTGAAGTTGATTTACTCACCGGCATCTTCCAAAGCAGGACCGCTCTGTCAAAAACACACTTCTTTGGTATGATTTGGTGAAGTCCTGTGACAGCAGTGACCGTGGAAATCCACTTTGCGACGCGACTGAAGCGATGCCTTGAAGCTTCCCGTCATTTCTGCGTTCAAATCGGTTCAAATGCAGCGCTGCCTTCCCAGAATGCTGTGCTGAAGCGTTGAAGTCGCTCGACGTCACCCATAGGAATAAAGTGGAGCGTGGCGCAACAGAAGTGTTCACGGACGACTGGATCTGCAGCTGAGAGTGTTTATGGGCGTGCGTTTCCTCTCTCGCTCTAGTCACGCGCGCGCACCCTACCGGGAGAAGAGCCCGTACGGCCCATACAAGGACCTTCCGCTCTATTAACGTCAAGCCGACCCATACTCGAAAAAAACTCTCCGAAACTTGTGAGAAACCGGAAGGAGTATTTTTGACACAGAAATACTCCATCAAACGTCCAACATTAGTTTTTGAAACTTTGTCTATGTTTAGGATGGGAATCCGAGTCTTTAAAGGTGTAAAAAGCTCAGTATGCAGGAAACAGCATTTCACCCCCCCTTTAAGAAATGTTCAACTTGTTTTTATTATTTGCCTTAAAATTGTGAGTTTATTGAAATAAAAAATTTGAGTTGATCCAATGAAGGAAATCTGTTTAATAAATAGAAAGTCAAAATATTATTGTATCTGAACCACATAAATAATTTGATAAATCATGAAAATAGCACAATTTGGCTGCGTCATCAGAAATAAAACACACAATTAACCCCAATATGCTTACAAAATCATTTAATAATATTTTACTATATTCGAATCTCAAAAAATGTTCATTGTATAAACTCAAATTTTTAATTTCATTGAACTCAAAATTAAGACAACCAGGTAAATTATTTTTAAAATATTTTTTTACAGTGTAATTTTTACAGTGTATGGATTAGGAGAGTAAATGTTTAAGTGCTGTTAAATGTGTTTTCAAATGTGATCAAAGTGATCCAAATCCTACAAAAAAAAAAATTCTGAAAAACCCAAACTAAAGGTTTGATCCGGATCAAAACCCAGATTGGATTACGTGATCTAATCCGATTATGTAATCCGTTTTTTCTTTTGAAAAACACATGTTCAAGATTTGATCCAATCCGTTATCCAAAATACTAGTGGATTACTTTTAAAAAACGGGCCCAGAAGAGCCGGAGTTAGTCCCAGTGGAGCGGGGCATGTTGTCACACCTATTAGACTATATTATATTCTATACACTCTAAAAAATGTTGGGTTGTTTTAACCCAATGTTGGGTCAAATATGGACTAACCCAGCAATTGGGTTGTTTTAACCCAGCGATTGGGTTGTTTTAATCCTGTGGTTGGGTTAAATATTTGCTTAAGACAACCCAATCGCTGGGTTAAAACAACCCAGTTGCTGGGTTAGTCCATATTTTACCCAGAATTGTTTAGTGTACTTTTATGAATTATATTGAAAGACCATGAGATAAAGACTAAGAGTCAATGTCCAGAAACATTATTAATGATCAATCGATGATGAGCTAGATTCAGCTTCATATACGTTACGATCAGTTGACCAGTTCATCCTGTGAACGCTCAGTATTGATTATTAATTCATTAAGAGAACAATCATTTTCATGGTCACAGAAAAAATATTCTTCCTCAGCATTTAAGTGCAAATTTGTCTGGGAGTCAGAACCAAAGACATATTGTGCACAAAGTTTATGAACTAAATCATGTAAAAGACTAAACTAATCTAAAACAGACATACAGAGCGATTATAATATTGTGCATTTCTTGCATTTAGCCGGATCTTCTGACGAGCGTCTGATGTACAGTAAACGGAGAAGCCTTGATAGTTCAATCCGATGGGTTTGATCTCTTCTGCGATGACTGAAGACGAAATGATGAACTTGCGTGTTGGTTTCGACTTTGTCAATTTTGAGGAAGTTGCATGTAGCGTGAGGTCGCAACGGTTTTTCTGAATAACAGGAGGAATAGAAAATAAGTATTAATAGAAAAGTGCAAGTAAAATAATTAAGTGGGGTTAAGATGAACATAATCAGTGACTGCAAGCTCCTTTGTCTGAACAAAAGGGTTTATAGTTTTACTCAGTACATCGTGATTTGAATATTGTACATTACTTTACCCGCAGCCGTTGACAATCACAGGAGAAGGCCTTGATAGCTCGGTCCGATGGGTTGGAATTGTTCTAAATTGACTGAAGAAGATATGATCAACTTTCATGGTTGTTTTGACTCCAGGTTGTAGAAGTAGCTCATGGCTTGAGCTGTTTTACCAGCCATGAGGTTTCCTGTCTCACACTCGAGTCTGCAGACTAAAACCTCAAGCCACAAGAAACTTATTCCATCTTTAGTGGAAACAAACATGCAAGTTCATCATCTTATTCAGCCTATCAAGGCCTTCTCCTGTGATTGTACATCAGACGTTTATCAACAGCTCCGGCTAATAACGTACGATATTCTGTTAAAACTATAAACCCTTTTGTTCAGACAAAGGAGCTTGTAGTCACGGATGACGTTCATCTTAAACCCGTACCCCACTTTATTCTTTACTGGCTCTTTTCTATTCATACTGTTGCTCATATTCAGGAAATCTGATGCCACATCAAACCGTATGCAACTTCCTCAAACTCAACAAACAACAAGTTCATCATTTCTTCTTCATTAACTCAAAAGAGAGCGATTGTAACCTCAACGCCATCGGACTGAACTATCAAGGCTTTCTCCTGTGATCGTACATCAGACGTTCATGTTAAACTCGTACTACGCTTAATTTGTTTACTGGCTCTTTTCTATTCATATTGTTATTCATAATTATCCAGCGTATTGATTCATGATTCGGATAGCCAATGTCTCGTGATTTCAGCAGTTTGAATCATGAATCGATTCGCTGATTCATAACCGTTCGAATCTTTATTTGAGGATTGAACACAAACCCAGAAGAGAAGCCAATGCTGAATAAAGTCGTAGTTTTTGTTATTTTTGGACCCAAATGTATTTTGGATGCTTCAAGAGACTCTAATTAACCCACTGATGTCTCATATGGACTACTGTGATGATGTTTTTATTCCCTTTCTGGACATGGACAGTATAGTGTGCATACACTTGCATACGCTCTCGGACTAAATATAAAATATCTTAAACTGTGTGTGAAGATGAACGGAGGTCTTACGGGTGTGGAGCGACATTAGGGAGAGGAGTTAATGACAGACATTACATTTTTGGCTGAACTAACCCTTTAAGCTCTATTCGGACAGGATCAGATTAACTTGGAGACGTGGGGGTAAAGTAATTATTACCAGAGGTTCTCTGTGACTTTAGTCCCGTCCGAATGTGTCATCTTGGTAATCATTACGGACAATGTCAGTGAAGATTACCGAGACTTTTACGTTCTGTAAAAAGCTCCGGAAAAATGACCTGGGGTAATACTAATCCCGTTTGAATAGACCTGCTGTAAAAATGTGAGGTAAAATTACGTAATTTCCTGTTTAAAAGTAGTTTTTGGCACGTTTTGCAAGCATGGAGGCGCTTGAAGAAGCATTGGGTTGTGTTGTAGGTGGTTGGACAACTCTGGCAAACCTCCAGTATTTTCTGCATAACATTTAAAGCAAAAAGATCAAAAGCACTTATTAGAGACACAACACTTCTTTAGGAAAGTGTCTATTACCAACACAATCCAATCAGAATCGTTAGACTGGACCTAACTGGTTTATGTAACGTGTATATATATATATAGTTCAGACTGGCGCTCATGTTGTGCGTTTGCTCACGTGATAACAGTAACGTCATACACACATGATGACAAGCAGGTTACTGTGGTGTGTAAAGCGAGTTACTTCTCACACTTCTGCTGGTTTTACTGAGATGTCGTATCCCGTGTGAATTGGCCATTAATATTAGTGGTAAAATGACTTTACCCCCACCTCCCCATGTTAATCTAATCCTGTCCAAATAGGGCTTTAAAAATAACAAATGATAGCTATTATGTGTTAGGGCGGTAAACGACGAGGAATCAGTTGCAGGGATAAGTGTTTATTTAGGACAAACAAAATCAGGATCTGGAGAGAGAACCTGGAGAATGGAGGTAGGGACGTGGCAGTGGAGGCTGAAATCCTTGTTGGCAGACAGGTAAGGGAGATCCAAAATGGAGTATCCGGAAGGTCGGGATCTGGCAGCCAATGTAGACAGGGAAGCAAACAAACTAAACCTGAAATACATTGTAAAAAATTATATGGTTAAATAAGTTATGACAACATATGTTTTTACATTGTTTCAACTCTTCAAAAAAAATTAAGAAATGTTAAAATCTTTTTTTTAAAGTTATACAAGATGTAACTAATTTTTTTTAAGTCAGTTTAACATAATTTAAGTTGAAATAACTTAAACATCCAAGTTGATTGTACTTAAAAATTTCATCAGGCTGTGACTTTTTTTTTAAAGTGTAGCCAGACGGGAGCTCAAACAAGATTAGCAAAAACAGGGAAAAATAACAAAATAAAGAAACAACCAAACTGCAGAAAGAAGGACGGAAAACAAGATTAGACTAATACTACTACACTGTTAAAAAACAAACAAAAAATGTTGGTTTAACTTAAAAAAGTAAGTAACCTGGTTGCCTTAAAATGTTGAGTTTATGGAAATTAAAAATTTGAGTTGATACAATGAAGGAAATTGGTTTAATAAATAGAAACTCAAAATATTATCTATGTATCTAAACCACATAAAAAATGTGATAAATCATTAAAATAGCACAATTTGCCTGCGTCATCACAAATAAAACACACCCATGGTTACAAAATCTTTTAATAACATTTAAATAAACGTTGTTGATTCTCAAAAATGTTCATTGCATTAATTAAATAAAATATTTCAATGAACTCAAAATTTTAAGGCAACCGGGTTTCTTATTTTTTTAAATAACTTTTTACAGTGTAGTACTGAAATAAAGGCAAGATCACAGTCTCAGTAACAACAGACAAGAGCCAGATAACTCAGCAAAGCAGAGATTCGACAAGAAGACAAGAGGAGAATATAAAGAGTGACAAACGAACTAAAACAGGTGTAATGAGATAAAAAGGTAACAATAGACAACACAAACAAGTCCAGAGATAATCAGACCGGGGCCCGTCGGCCCTCGCTTAATACATCCTGAGATGATTTGACAGATCCCAGATCTTCTAATCCTGATAACTGATCTCTGGCTAATTTGGTTCTTCAAACGAATTTGCGGATTGGATTAATATATCTGGATTAAGTTATCTGAGATCACTGCTCGTGCCTGTGTTCCCTGAAGAGATGATCGATACTCGAAAACACGATCAGCAATGCAGCGATTGGCTGGCGTCAAGACAACAGAATGACATCATATAATTAAAAAAGCAAAAGAAAGAAGAAAATACACAAATTTCTGGACCTTTATAAGGAAACAGACAAACGACCAAACCAACATAAAAGTTAGATCAATTAATGTGCACTGTTTTGATGAACATGATTCCCAATTATTTATAGTCACGACTTTATAATATTTGTACACACTTTACATTTTTATGTAAATGTTCTCATTTCATTTTTAATTCAATTTGAAGCAGATTTGTTTTGTCTCTTTGTTATCTCTTGCGCTGCACCAAGCCAATCCGTCATCACTCACATTAATGCACAACGGAGATTAACTGCACAATGGCCCTCATTTATCAATCTTGCGTAGAAACGGGTGTATATGTTGGCGTAAGATTATGCTTACACTTCTCTCACCGCCTGATTTATGAAGCTGTGCTCACCTCTGTTATCCAGGTGTACGCAACACCTGCCCTTGATAAATGCGGCGGCTGAAAACGATCGTCATTAGAATAATATGATTTCTGACCTGTAAGGTTGCCAGAATAATAATCCTCCGCTGTGTGTTAATAGGCCAGAGGAGAACTGAGTCTGGTTTCTCCAAGGTTTATTTTTCTCCATCATGCCCTGATGGAGTTTTGGTTCCTTGCCACTGTCGCCTTTGGCTTGGCTTGCTCAGTTGGGGACACTTAAATTATGATTAAAGTTATTCAACTAATTATACAAATAAAATTTATGAATTAGGTCTTATTTAATTCTATAAACTATAATACCGATCTGCCAACATTGTCGCTCTATGATAAATTAAAATAAGCTGATAACATCACTGTTTACTCCAGAACGACTGTACAGCCCAATCTAATTTTGTCGCAATATTATCCTGTTTGACACTGTGAAGCTGCTTTGACACAATCGTGATTGTAAAAGCGCTATATAAATAAAGTTGATTGATTGATTGATAACACGCCCCTATATATTCAAGGTTCCGCCTCCCCCACGCCCTCATTTTACGCCATGGACACACGGAAGACGGCAAAGAAGCGAAACTTCTCCGACGTGGAGATCGGGCGCGCTCAATCATCTCACTAGTCCACTAGTCAGGGCACTGATTAGGACATAAGTCAATGGGAACGCCATCAGCCCTTCATGGAGGAGCAGCGGGAAAAACGTCCGGAGCACCGGCCGCGCTCCGAGGCCCTGCAGGAGAGCCCACACACACACACACACAGCTCCAGCAGGAACAGATGCAGGCCCGCCTGACTCCGACCGGAAGCGGCCCGGAGCCTCTATGAGTGCCTGCTTTTCCTGAGGGATGCCGGAATTCCCCCGGACCGCCAGTAGCATCTGCTCCGACACCAACACCAGCAGGAAGCCCATCGCCAGGATGAACTCGGCCAGTGGGAAAACAGAACCGGTCCCGGTGCCGGTCCGCATGATCCCACGGAGGACATGATGATGATCGAACCCCGAACTCACATACAGAACCAAAGAACGGACACACACACTCACTGACAGGGAAACAGACGAGCCCTCTAGGGGCACGAGCGCGCTGTACACACACACACGTTTGTTTTTGTGAAATGTGGGGACATTCCATAGGCGTAATGGTTTTATACTGTACAAACCGTATGTTCTATCCCCTTACACTGCCCCGTCCCCGGCCCCTAAACCTATACCCATCACACACAAGCTCGCTCTCTCTCTCTCTCTCTCTCTCTCTCTCTCTCTCTCTCTCTCTCTCTCTCTCACACACACACACACACACACACACCCTAAACCTACCCATCTCAGGAAACATTCTGCATTTTTACTTTCTCAAAATAACTCATTCTGTTTGATTTATTAGCATTTTGAAAAGTGGGGACATCTCTCACCCTCTCCTGTAATAATAATTTTAAAAAATAATACATTTTATTTGTATTGCACTTTAATTTGGAACAAATCTCAAAGGGCTACAGTTAAGATAATTTAAAAATAGCAAAATACTACTAGATTAATAGCTAAAAGACATAAGCTCTCTCAAAAAGAAATGTTGCAGTCCTTTTTTTAAAAGTCTGAAGAGCTTGAGGTGCCCTCAGATTATCGGGTAGGGCATTACAGATCCGAGGAGCGGCAGAACAGAAAGCCTGATCATCACCCATAGTGCTGAGCTTAGTCTGGGGAAGATGGAGGTTTGAGTTTGTTGAGTGGAGTGATCGAGCTGTAGTTGAAGGTGTGAGTAGCTCCATAGCTCTGGTGAGTTAGAAGGGAGACCTTATATTCAATCTCTGCAAGCTTTTGTTATCCCAATGAGAAGTGCGTTACACTAATCTAGTCTGGAGGAGACAAAGGTGTGGACCAGTTACCTGTCATACCCATATATATTATACACTTACCTAAAGGATTATTGGGAACACCTGTTCAATTTCTCATTAATGCAATTATCTAATCAGCCAATCACATGGCAGTTCTTCAGTGCATTTAGGGGTGTGGTCCTGGTCAAGACAATCTCCTGAACCCCAAACTGAATGTCAGAATGGGAAAGAAAGGTGATTTAAGCCATTTTGAGCGTGGCATGGTTGTTGGTGCCAGACGGGCCGGTCTGAGTATTTCACAATCTGCTCGGTTACTGGGATTTTCACACACAACCATTTCTAGGGTTTACAAAGAATGGTGTGAAAAGGGAAGAGCATCCAGTTTGCAGCAATCCTGTGGTCCTGCTCCAGGTCAGAGGAGAATGGGCCGACTGATTCAAGCTGATAGAAGAGCAACTTTGACTGAAATAACCACTCGTTACAACCGACGTATGCAGCAAAGCATTTGTGAAGCCACAACACGCACAACCTTGAGGCGGATGGGCTACAACAGAAGAAGACCCCACCGGGTATCACTCATCTCCACTACAAATAGGAAAAAGAGGCGACAATTTGCACAAGCTCACCAAAATTGGACAGTTGAAGACTGGAAAAGTGTTGCGTGGTCTGATGAGTCTCGATTTCTGTTGAGACATTCAGATGGTGGAGTCAGAATTTGGTGTGAACAGAATGAGAACATGGATCCATCATGCCTTGTTACCACTGTGCAGGCTGGTGGTGGTGGTGTAATGGTGTGGGGGATGTTTTCTTGGCACACTTTAGGCCCCTTAGTGCCAATTGGGCATCGTTTAAATGCCACGGCCTACCTGAGCATTGTTTCTGACCATGTCCATCCCTTTATGACCACCATGTCCCCATCCTCTGATGGCTACTTCCAGCAGGGTAATGCACCATGTCACAAAGCTCCAATCATTTCAAATTGGTTTCTGGAACATGACAATGAGTTGACTGTACTAAAATGGCCACCACAGTCACCAGATCTGAACCCAATAGAGCATCTTTGGGATGTGGTGGAACGGGAGCTTCGTGCCCTGGATGTGCATTCCACAAATCATCAACTGCAAGATGCTCTCCTATCAATATGGGCTAACATTTCTAAAGAATGCTTTCAGCAGCTTGTTGATCAATGCCACGCTGAATTAAGGCAGTTCTGAAGGCGAAAGGGGCTCAAACACAATATTAGTGTGTGCTCCTAATAAGGAACTTGAGTTCCTGAGGACTCAACGAAAGGATTATTAGGAACACCATACTAATACTGTGTTTGAGACCCTTTTGCCTTCAGAACTGCCTTAATTCTACATGTCATTTATTCAACAAGGTGCTGAACTTTTCAACTTGCACGAAATATGCGTTTCATGCATCAAATGCTCAATTCGTCTCGCAAAATGTCTATACAAGTCTGTGCATTGACTTAACATGTAAATCACTCGCACTTATCGCTTCATTTGCGTCTGGTGTGAACGCACCATAAGAGGCTGGATCAAGACTGGAACTGACAGACTCTCTAGTTCCCTCGGCGTAAACCAAGCAGAGATCAACCACTGACTACCTTAGCAGGAGAAAAATACTATGGTAGTCAATGGTTGCTTTGTTACATTTTTTTTTAAATATCTCAACAAAGAAACATATACAGGTTAGGACAACTTGAGGAAGAGAACTTGAGAACTTGAGGGAGAGTAAATGATGACATAATTGTAATTTTTGTGTGAACTATCTTTTTAATATTAGTTATCTCCGACTGGTGAAGTCGAACATCATTAGGTGATGGTCACAGGTGATGGTCATCTGAAGTCCTCCAGGAGTCGAGGCGCCTCTTCACAGGTGATGGTCACAGGTGATGGTCATCTGAAGTCCTCCAGGAGTCGAGGCGCCTCTTCACAGGTGATGGTCACAGGTGACGGTCATCTGAAGTCCTCCAGGAGTCGAGGCGCCTCTTCACAGGTGATGGTCACAGGTGATGGTCATCTGAAGTCCTCCAGGAGTCGAGGCACCTCTTCACAGGTGATGGTCACAGGTGACGGTCATCTGAAGTCCTCCAGGAGTCGAGGCGCCTCTTCACAGGTGATGGTCACGGGTGATGGTCATCTGAAGTCCTCCAGGAGTCGAGGCGCCTCTTCACAGGTGATGGTCACAGGTGATGGTCATCTGAAGTTAGTGTCCCCAACTGAGCAAGCCAAAGCGACGGTGGCAAGGAACTAAAATGAAGTCTTCATGATAGGCTGGATCCAGACTGGAGCTGACAGACTCTCTAGTTCCCTCGGGATGGCCGCCCAGACAAAATAAAACAGAACAGGAAAATAATTAGCGTAGCTGCTGTTCAAAGCATTAACCAAAGGCAATCATGTGCGCTGATATAACTGGAGTGCAAGGTGATGAGATTCTTTATGTGAATGCTTGGCTAAAGAGATGCAGCTTTAATCTAGATTTTGGCGAGTAAACTGGGGGAGTCAACTGGGGTTGTCAACCCTGGGTAAGTTAACTGGGGGAATCAACCCTGGCGGAGTCGACTGGGGGAGCCAACCCTAGGTAAGTTAACTGCGGGAGTCAATCCTAGGGGAGTCAATTGGGGGAGTGAACTGGGGGAGTCAACCCTGGGGGAGTGAGTCTGACCCCATTGGCTATGGCCGGATGGCAGTGCATTTTGGGAACGGGACGATGTCTTCTTTTCCTCTCTCCCCTCTCACGTCTCTGTTGCTCCTCATGCTTCCGTCTCCTTCTCTCACCTCACCTGTCCAAACCCCCGAATGCTGCGGACGCCATGACTGGGAGTGTAGAGCGCCGTCCCATAAGCACCTCCGGCCTGTGAGTGGATGAGGGTGTGAGAGTTGGGGGTTCCCCACAAACACCCCCCACCTACAAACACCACCCAGCACCCTCTCCACCCACAAACACCCCCCCAACAATGCCCCATTACAACACCCCACCCCCACCCAACAAACACCACCTAACCACCCTATCCCAACACCACCCACAACACTGCCTAACCACTAACCACAACACTGCCCACCCCCACCCTATCCCAACACCACCCACAACACCACCTAACCACTCCAACCACAACACCGCCCCGCCCCCCCTCCCATCCCCAACTCTCACAACCCCTCCCAAATTATAACGCGACAAACCCCCCCACCCACGAACATGACTAACCCCTGCAACACCCCCCCTCCGCCGGAAACACGAACTACCCCGCAACGGATCCCCCCCCCAACGAACGTGACTGACCCCAACACCCCCCTCCCAAAAAAAAAAATTAACCCCACGAACGTGACTAACCCGAACACCCCCCCCCCAAAAAAAACAACTTCTCACACCGCAAACGAATCCCAAACACCCACCCCCCTCATGAACGTAACTAACCCCTAACCCACCCAAAAAAAAACAACTAATTACACCACAACGGATCCCCCACCCCACGAATGTGACTAACCCCCACACCTCCCACAGGTCAAGGGCACTCACGAGAAGTTGCTCCACACCGCTCCAGTCACAGCATCTGCAACACCTGTGAGTCGGAACAGACGAGGCGAGAGAAAGGAGATGGAAGCACGAGGAGCGACAGAGAAGAGAGAGAAGAGAGAGGAAAAGAAAAAAGGAAATGCACTGCCATCCCACTTAACTGATGCCACTCCCCCTTAATTGACGCCATTCCCCCTTAACTGATGCCACGCCCCCTTAATTGACACCACTCCCCCTTAACTGATACCACTCCCCCATAACTGATGCCACTCCCCCTTAACTCCCCATCTAACAGTGTTCCCATGTAGAGATAAAGTGCTAGCTAGTTCTCTTTTGCTAGCATTTTCAAGATTTTTTTAGGACAAGACTGCCTTGATTGGTTGTAGTAAGAACATGTTTTGATAGGTCAGCAGTTGAAGTGGGCAGTTTGCACATCTTGACAAATGATTGCCTGTTGTTGAATCTTTGCAATTATGTGTGGTTCAGTGGAGTAAAGGAAGAATTCTTAAAATTCCTCTTAACTGCCAATACTTTAGATTGTTCTTAAGATAACATTTCAGAAGTATTCATTTTCACGAAAATACTGAACTTCTTAGAATTTACCTTTTCTTAAGATGATTTTCGTGAATCCGGCCCCAAATGATCCCGAGCCGGCGATCATCGGCTGATTAACTGTAAACCAAGGATCATTTAAAATGTTCTGCAAGGTAGTCAGCAGTTGTAGCCCTCGCTGTGTTTCCAGTCGCCGGAGAAGATTGGAGCATTCTGTGAACGAGATCAGAGGAAAGCAGATTAGTCATGAGGTACGGTAATGTGTTACTATGACTAACATTCATTATCTTTATTGTTATTCATCTCACCTTTGGAAAGGCGCCTTTTCCAAAACGGAGGGTTGATGTCTTTGACCAGCGCATACATCACTTTAAAATAGGATTCTGAGTGCTTTAATATTGCACACCGTTTAAACCAGGCATCGGCTGAAGCTTGGTCACGTCCTGTCATCTTCTCGGATGGCTTAGTTAGTGCCTGACTAGAGTCAGTTATTTTGATCTGGAGTGTGTTGGGGTCGATGGCTATTCCCTCTACATTGATTGGCAGGTAAACCCCAAGCTCCCAGAAGTTTTTAAGAGCCACAAAGATTTGCCTCATGATGATTCTCACATCTTTTTCTTTCATGGAAGAGCCTTTCTTTCTAATAAATTCTTCCAAGGTGATAAAGCATGCAGATAGATTCTCCATTGCTGGAGGTGGCGGCGTTGGCACAGAAGAGCTCGTCGATGGCGGCGTTGGCACAGAAGCGCTCGTCGATGGCCGTGTTGGCACAGAAGCGCTCGTCGATGGCGGCGTTGGCACAGAAGCACTCGTTGATGGCCGCGTTGGCACAGAAGTGCCAACAGAAGCGCTCGTTGATATTGGCTTTCGCACAGAAGTGCTCGTAGATGTCGGCTTTCGCACAGAAGTGCTCGTCGATGGCGGCTTTCGCACAGAAGAGCTCGTTGATGGTGGCTTTCGCACAGAAGAGCTCGTCGATGGCGGCTTTCGCACAGAAGCGCTCGTCGATGGCGGCTTTCGCACAGAAGTGCTCGTTGATGGTGGCTTTCGCACAGAAGCGCTCGTCGATGCCGGCTTTCGCACAGAAGTGCTCGTTGATGGTGGCTTTCGCACAGAAGCGCTCGTCGATGCCGGCTTTCGCACAGAAGTGCTCGTTGATGGTGGCTTTCGCACAGAAACGCTCGTCAATGGCTGAGCATAATCACGCATTGGCTCGGTCTCGAGCGGATCCGTGGCTGCTGCTGACTCACGGCTGAATGTGCGTGAACGCTTCACAAGAGAACCCACTTTGTTTGTGACGGTTTTGGAGCTTTTTTTCACCACCTTCCTCACAGTCCCTAGGCCTGATAGATTGTCTATTGTTGGAGGTAGCAGCTTTGGCCCGGTCTTGAGTGGATCCGTGGCTGCTGCTGACTCACGGCTGAATGTGCGTGAACGCCTCACGGTCCGTTGGCCTGATAGATTCTCTATTGTTGGAGGTAGCAGCTTTGGCCCGGTCTTGAGTGGATCCGTGGCTGCTGCTGACTCAAGGCTGAATGTGCGTGAACGCTTCACAAGAGAACCCACTTTGTTTGTGACGGTTTTGGAGCTTTTTTTCACCACCTTCCTCACAGTCCCTAGGCCTGATAGATTGTCTATTGTTGGAGGTAGCAGCTTTGGCCCGGTCTTGAGTGGATCCGTGGCTGCTGCTGACTCACGGCTGAATGTGCGTGAACGCCTCACGGTCCGTTGGCCTGATAGATTCTCTATTGTTGGAGGTAGCAGCTTTGGCCCGGTCTTGAGTGGATCCGTGGCTGCTGCTGACTCACGGCTGAATGTGCGTGAACGCTTCACAAGAGAACACACTTTGTTTGTGGCGGTTTTGGAGCTTTTTTTCACCACCTTCCTCACAGTCCCTAGGCCTGATAGATTGTCTATTGTTGGAGGTAGCAGCTTTGGCCCGGTCTTGAGCGGATCCGTGGCTGCTGCTGACTCACGGCTGAATGTGCGTGAACGCTTCACAAGAGAACACACTTTGTTTGTGGCGGTTTTGGAGCTTTTTTTCACCACCTTCCTCACAGTCCCTAGGCCTGATAGATTGTCTATTGTTGGAGGTAGCAGCTTTGGCCCGGTCTTGAGTGGATCCGTGGCTGCTGCTGACTCACGGCTGAATGTGCGTGAACGCCTCACGGTCCGTTGGCCTGATAGATTCTCTATTGTTGGAGGTAGCAGCTTTGGCCCGGTCTTGAGTGGATCCGTGGCTGCTGCTGACTCACGGCTGAATGTGCGTGAACGCTTCACAAGAGAACACACTTTGTTTGTGGCGGTTTTGGAGCTTTTTTTCACCACCTTCCTCACAGTCCCTAGGCCTGATAGATTGTCTATTGTTGGAGGTAGCAGCTTTGGCCCGGTCTTGAGCGGATCCGTGGCTGCTGCTGACTCACGGCTGAATGTGCGTGAACGCTTCACAAGAGAACACACTTTGTTTGTGGCGGTTTTGGAGCTTTTTTTCACCACCTTCCTCACAGTCCCTAGGCCTGATAGATTGTCTATTGTTGGAGGTAGCAGCTTTGGCCCGGTCTTGAGCGGATCCGTGGCTGCTGCTGACTCAAGGCTGAATGTGCGTGAACGCTTCACAAGAGAACCCACTTTGTTTGTGGCGGTTTTGGAGCTTTTTTTCACCACCTTCCTCACAGTCCCTAGGCCTGATAGATTGTCTATTGTTGGAGGTAGCAGCTTTGGCCCGGTCTTGAGCGGATCCGTGGCTGCTGCTGACTCAAGGCTGAATGTGCGTGAACGCCTCACGGTCCGTTGGCCTTTCCTCCATTTAGTGTATTTTTCTGCAAGGTTAGAAACATGTTTTATTAGCACAGATTAATGCTTAATGATTAATGAAACACTTCAGTCATGAGTTATTATAAATCATGAACTAATCATGTACAAACATGACTAGAACATATTTACCACTAAACCATCAAGGTGCGTTCAGACCTGACGTGAATGACGCGAATTAAGCGTTAAGCGCGAGTGATTTACGTCAATGCAAAGACGTGAATAGACATTCAGCTGCCTGGTAGAAGCCCCTCCCATGATGCAAATTCGTGTCTTGTGTGAACACCTCATTAGGATGTCACAGCTTTCAAACGCTCTCAACGCAATAGCTGCGTGTGCACCATACGCCTCCAGCCGCTCATTTTTATTCGGAAAGACTTGGTACAGCGTATTTTTCTTTTATAAATATGATAAAACGTAATACTTTTCTAACTAATATTAGTTTAAAAAAATATTGGTTTTATATTTACCCACAGAGGTGCGTCATACGCCGCTTTGCACTAAGGTATGTAGTACACAAGCAGGAAAGTTTGTTCCGTCATCCCGCCCGGATAGGCTGCATCCATTTCCGTTAAACTTCACCATCAACAGGGAAGGAATGAAACGACAGATACGGCTGCTTTTGGGAATAACAAGAACAGCCCGGTAAGCTACAATAACTCTTGCTCGTTGCGTGTGCCATTTGTTTACCTCTTGCTCTGACTGGAGAGGAAGAAGATTACCACGACGATTACGTATTTCCGGTCACAAATATGGAAGCTGCGAGAAGGCTTTATTTATTGCTGCATTCAAGTCATAAAGTTAAGAATAGTAAAGATAGTTTTTACGAGTTGAACGCACATGAACATCACCACAAAGTCGTAAATACCAGTGGGAAGGTACGAGTTAGGAGCGTGTCCGTGAGAAACATGGCGGAAACAACGGATGAATACATTGCTAAATGAATAGATGAATACATTGATGGATGAATGGATAGATGAATACAGACGTTGGTCTGTAGTTAACGTGTATTTAGCAGTGACACTGTCAGGCTTTGTCATTAACAACAAAGTAAGCTAGCATTGTAATATGTAACGACGAGACCGTTTACAGTGGCTTCATAAATACGTAAAAGATTAAAACTCACCTGATGCGCATTCTTTGTTCTTCAGTTTCTATAAGCACAGTTAACAAACCTTGCTGTGCTTTCGTGAAATTCATTAAAAGTACCTTGCACCATATAACAGCAGAGCTGATATTTTCAAACATTATTATGATAAATACTTTGCTTGTTACATATGCGAGCAACATTTCAGCCCTTAATAAATTATAAATGTAAGTTATATTGTGTGCGATGCTGTAGTGTAATGAGTAATGCGTTCTGAGTGTCGTTATGTGTATTGAGTTGGCTCACGTGATTTAAGTTTCGCGCTTCGGACCTTCAGATTCTGCGATAGAGACAGCATTAAAATGGCCGACTCCCCATCAGTGTTACGCTTAGGCTGTGTTCACACTTGACGTTTTTTTTAAGCTGCCAGCGTCTGTTTTACATTATAATCCTATGGAGAAAACCGTGTTTTCAAAAAAGTAAAGAGTTCTTTTTTAAACGCCTCACCGCGTCTTTCTGATAAAAACGCCATACGTCAAGCGCCTTTTTGACAGCTGACCAAGTGAGTAGCTATATTTATATTCTATTTTAATCTTCAATAAAACAAAATGTCATCAAACACAACCCTGCCTCTTTTCGTTTATATTTAAAACATTAAACATGTGCTTTCAAACAAGTGTGCATATTATCACTGCAATAAAATTGACACAAAACCAGGGGTGGTAAGTAATCAAGTAAAAATACTTTGATACTTTACTTAGTAAAGTATTTTTTTTCGGGGATCTGTACTTTACTTGAATATATTTTATTTGCATCTACTTTTACTCTTACTCCACTACAATATTAAAGGCAAAGTTTACTTTTTACTCCAATACATTTCCCCATGCCCGCTCCAAGTATTAAGTATTTATTACACTTGATCTCCAAA
This sequence comes from Pseudorasbora parva, assembly GCF_024679245.1. Taxonomy (NCBI): domain Eukaryota; kingdom Metazoa; phylum Chordata; class Actinopteri; order Cypriniformes; family Gobionidae; genus Pseudorasbora; species Pseudorasbora parva. Next base: position 42,705,195 of record NC_090190.1, read on the forward strand.
CCGGTCTGGTCGGTCATGGATGATCCAGTCGGGTATAGACTTGTGTCAGGTTTGCCACAATAACGTTAGCTCAGTGTTTCCCCAACTTTTTTATTTTGCGGCACACAATTTACTATGAAAACATCGGTAACATTTTACAATACAGGTGCACTATTATAATTCATGCCTAACTAATGCACAGATAATCATGAGTTAATGTATTACTAATGAAGAACTAAATCATTTATTAATGATTACTACATCAGCAACTAATGAACATTCTCTATGATTAATAGATTAAGTAATATATGAATTGCTATTAATTAAATATGACATCATTAATTCCCTAAAAACATATTACATTAACTAATAATGTAAATTCATGTATTCAAAGCCATGCTTTCCGACTCTCAGTTGTGTTTAATTAATCATTAATCATAATAATTGGCAGAATTATAGTATGACTTTACTTGTTGAGGCACATGACTATTAACTAATTGTTACGTAATATGTCATTGTGGTTACGGCTTTTGAATTAATGTTGAATTAGTTAATAGTATCTTGCTGCTCATCTGTTTTATGGAGCTAATGTTATGGAACATGTCTATTTTAAGTTTAACCCCTATACTGCGTTAAGGTGCTTCATTGTCTCTTATTATTGCAAATCTAACAAATTCTTAATTGCAGTATCTAATCTTATCATTTGTTCAATTAAAGCATTGCATATCAGTCCCAAAAGATTTTATCTGCTTAATTATTGATATTTACAGTTAATTTGAATATTTACTTTTTACTTTCGGTACTTGAGTACGTTTTAAATCTGATACTTTTGTACTTTTACTCAAGTGATGTTTTAATGGAGGACTTTCTACTTTTACTGGAGTATTTTTTTATTTAGGTATATATACTTTCACTCGAGTATAACTTTTGAGTACTTTTACCACCTCTGCACAAAACACAACCCAGTCTCTTTTTTAATAAATGTCAGTTTATGTATTATAGCCATTATAAAAGTACGAGTAAAAGGTATAAGAAGAAATAAAGCAAACAATTCAGTCAAACATAAAGTCATCGCTAGGGGGCTACAACAGTAACGTAAAGTTAAATAGCTTAAACATAAAGTAATGAAGCTTCACTTTGCCCTCAGCCTAAACGATTTGCCAGGGAACAAATTATAGATCTATGAGACCAAAGATTTGACGAATTATATGTCATGTTTAACCACTACAGAGACAGCAGAGCCAGCGGCAGACGTCAGAAGGTCAAGCCGAGGAAAGGCTGCTCTCCCCGGGGTTAACGAGCGATGAGCGCCGCTGATCGACTGGATCGCAGAACTCCGAAAACGCCTAATCAAATATTCAAATATGCCCTCTCTTTAGAAATAAACTCAGATTTGAGATTTAAATTACATTCTCGACTGAAAAACTTCGTCCCACGTTAAGTGGTATTTTTAAATGACGCCGCGGGTTTCTCTTGTTGCGGCTCGGCTTCTATCGCCCTCGGCTGCTATTTTGAACCAAACACGCTCTTGCCAACTTTTCTGGACGCACCCAAAGTGTCACCTGTATTATTTCTGTACCCGTTACTCGGTGTTGATGTGTGTTAATGCATCCCTCACCTGTTGGGTTGTCCTGCGAGCTGTTTTCCGCCGGATCTGATGCTCTGATGCTGGGATTGCTCTCCTCAGGTAAATACTCAAACGCATCCACGAACTCGTCGTCGCTGCTCTCCATCTCCTCAGGTCTCGCTACTGTAGACGGCATTTGTAAACTGTTTACCGGGAGACTTCGGGTTTGTGTGACACTTTGTGCAGATTTTCCACTCTGATATTCGCAGAACTAAACTTGCTCAGCGCGATCGGGTTATAAGCACTGTCCGTCTGTGACGTCACGATCCGAACTGCCGCGCCTGTGACGTCGCACATCATTGCCAGTCGAGCGCGAAGCTGAGACCTATGACGCGAATTTATCCATCTTTTCTATATTTCTGTCTTAAATCTGAATTATTTTAGTCCCAGTGCGCAGCTGCCGGGCCTGAAACGTCAGATAAAGCGCACAGGCTCGCGACTGGAGGAATAGCATATACCTACAAATCAAACGCTTTGGTAAAGTCACACAAATGAAACATTGACGTTCATGTTGCACAAAAATAAACACTGAATGTAGTTGTGGTGGTTTTTAACAGTGGGTCATAATATAGCATTGTCAGTGCGTTTTGTGGTGTTAGGAATTGTTTTTCTGCGCATTTTCCCACTAACTCAAACGTGCGTACACCACCTCCTGAGCTGGCGGAGGATTTGAGCGCGCGCGCGCGCGCGTGTGTGTGTGTGTGTGTGTGTACACCGCCTTTTTTTTTTTACAGTGTAGGCCTACTCTGTGGTCCCGTGTTGCTTCTTAACACAGTATGAGACAGAATATATAATTTTATCTTGCTCAGGATTTCCGTTTTCCAGCACAAATACCTAAACATCCTTAAATCAAGTTACATCTGGAGATGCAAAATGAAGAATTGTGAGTTTATGCTTAAAACAAGAACTAATATCTTGGGTATATGAAAATAACTTTGAATTAAGTTGATTTTTATGAACCCACTGGCAGATATTTGTCTTGTTTTAATCATAAAATCACTTTTACAAAATCTCATCTTCAGTCATTTTGCTTACACTGAAACATCAGAAAGTTTGATATGCAAAATACATCAGAGATGTAGGACAGCTACCGACCAGTCGATCATTACAGCATTAAATCTGAGCTGTACTTTAACCCTATCAATCATTAAACATCATGTCATAAAATGTAAAACAGGCTTTATGTTCAGAGAGATTTCACTCAGCCAAGTTGTGGGAGAAATGTTTACTCCATCTGATGAACAACTGAGAGTTTATTAGTCCAACAGAATTAATTACAGTCTGAAACTACAGACAAAGGTTAATCTTAGTCTGAACCTCTTAAACTCTACAGACGCTCCTGTGGATGAACTCTGACCTCAAATAACAATTACACTTTCTGGAGATATACGCCACTTTGGCATTTATTTTACACAAACTTATTTACACAAAATTACTCTGAACATTTCCGCTGGATTTCTGACCCAAACTGAAAAGCTGTTTTTGGTGTCATTTCAGGAAACCTGTACATAAACCACTGCTAAAAGGGATAAACATGTAAGTATATGTTGTCTGAGCTGAAATAAACCAACATAAAAAAGAGGCGTTTTATGATTTTTTTGGTTATTAAATCATTTTTGTGAGCAGGACCCTGCAGGCACTTTGGGCTGTTTCAACTACATGGCAGCAAACACTGGAAAACATTTTTTAATGTTTAAAAAATTATTTAATCATTTATTTAATAAATAAATATTTTTTCTACTCTGCTGTTATATGAACAATGCCTGGAAAGATTTCAAACAAAAAAGAAAGAAGCTGCCTGTTTTCAAAAGATTGACCGGATCCCTTAGCTGTGACTGTGATGATGTATTCAGAGAGGATTACACTTCATTAGTTTTATACTTAATTAATATTACTATATGGCTCTCAGTTACAAAAGCTTTTCACGGTAAAGATGAAGATGGTGTTAAAGGACAACTCCGGTGAGAAATGCCCCTCGGGGTAATTAACAGATGGTCAGCGAGTAGATCGTTCTCTGGGATGCGTTTTAATGAAATCAAATGTAAAGAGTTTTATCTCTAAACACAGATTAGCTTATAACGCTAGTCTATGGGGCACAGAGTAGTGAAATTAAACCGCTAGTTAATACCACTAACAGCTCAACATAGCCTCACACTAACACGGCAGCATAATGAGGGTCCCTACATGCAAACCGAAACATTGAGAACTTTGTAAGAGTACAAACAGTTTAATAAGAAGAGACTTTATAAAGAGAGTGCATTACGCGTTTACAGATGGCAGCCATCTTGGAAAACAGTCTCGACGAGTCGATCCACGAACGCTGTACTGAGTGATGAAGTGTGACTGAATCTATATGGTCCGTTGTTTCCGGAAGAAAACACTGAATGTGACAGAGAAAATAAATAAATAAAAATAAAAATATCCATGTTATTAGATTCCTATCGACCAGCTCACTTAGCACAGCGCTCGTGGCTCGACTCGTCGAGACTGTTTTCCAAGATGGCTGCTGTCTGTAAACGCCTAATACTGTAATATGTGCGCTTTCACACACAACCCGTAACGGTCCCGGGTCGAGTTGACACGTGACATCCGGATGTGACGTATAACGGCGAGCGATCTCCGCTTCAGCGCGGATAGTAAGGAGCTCCGTGGTCTCGACTTGTGTCCAGTTTGCGCTCATTTCTGCTTGTTTAATTTTAGTTTCTTTTGTATACGAACACTCTCTGCGTTTAAAACACCGACGAGCTCTTCTGGCACTGCAGGGTTGTGTTATTGAAGAAACAAGCTCTAGGAGTCGCACGATAACTACGCACACGCTGCGGCATTAGTTTCGGCTTTTGTTCACACAGCGCTCGTCCCGGATCGAACCCCGCAATGTTACTAGGTCCCCGATCCGGGTTGAATTCGGTAATCAATCCCGGGACGTGGTTGCTTTCACACAGAAGGCGACCCGGCAATGCTCCGGGAATATTGCGGGTCCGACGTGGAGTGTGAAAGGGGCTTAAGACTGGCCTACCTAAAGCATCCTCTAATGACAATCAAGTGTTTCAAAAAGCAATATCCAATTCACATTACATCCGGGCTAGAAACCACTTAGTTTCTGTGAGGAGCCAGGCTTTGCCATCGGAGCCACGGTAGAAAGGAGGTTTTTTTAGCTTGATAAAATGGTCCGTATGGAAAGGCAGCAAATGCTGAGGGGCTCAAAACACCCCTCAGAATGAGCTACCACCTGTATTGCATTAGACTGTACTCAAACTATAGCAACTCTCTCCCACATATTCTGCTAGTGTGAAAACACCCTACTGGCCTCACTAAATAATCTTCCAATAACAATTACATTTTTTCCCAAAAATGTCTAACTTTCATGTAAATGCAATAAAGGCCTGTGAGTAAACAAGCAAGACAGGTCTACCTAAAGCATCCTCTAAGTACAATCGAGTGTTTCAAAAAAAGGTTTCCAACTCACATTACATCCTGGCTAGAACCCGCTAAGTTTCGGTGAGACGTTACTTGCATTGGACGATACAGTAAAAGGATGTTTTTTTGGCTTGATAAAACGCTCCATATGGAAAGATTCTGACGGGCTCAAAATGCCCTCAGAATGATCTACCACCTGCATTGTATTAGAGTGCACTCAAACTATAGCAACTCTCTCCCATATATTCTGCTAGTGTGAAAAGTCGCCATAACGATCCACCATCCAGTACGTATTGGATCTGATCCACCTACGTCATCGTGCTACCGGCCGCTGAGAACTTTAAGGGCGCCGCCATCTTGCCTGCCGCCATTACTGCGTGCCTGCGAAGTGCGTGACACAAATTTGCGTCATTACGTCAGTGAAAAGGTCCGTTGGCCATCAATAACGTTATGTGTAACGTTATTTGTATATTTTTTTATATCAATACAGTAGTAATTTGTAAACTTTTCTTATATTTACTACAAACGTAAATAAAAGCATTGTGGAAAGCAGCGAGGTGAGGGACCGTGAGAGCGGGCCGGTGGAGTGATAATGAGCGGCAGCTGATCGCCATCGCCACACCGGTCTCGGCTCACGGCAGTGACGGGAGTATAATTGGAGGAGCGTGGAAGGACTAGACCTGGACTTTATGTTATGGTTTGTTTATGTTTTATTATGTGTGTGCGGGCAGTCGCCCGCGTTACTTTCGTTTTGTTTATTATTTATAATAAAGTTGTTGAACGTTTGCCTTTTCCCGCCTCCTTCCTTCCCATCTACAAACCCCGATACAAGCATATTTGCCCCGTTCACGCTCCGACTCTGGAAACGTCTGATAGCAAAGCTACGCGCATAGGATTGTGGGTGATTTGAGAACGCGAAGAGCGCGAAGGCTACTCATATGCATCCTTTCCTGTATATGACATATTTTTCGAACGAAGGACTTGTCACTACACTGAAAAAAATGATTCATTGGACCAACCTAAAAAAATTACTGTAATTTGTTACAGCTAAATTTATTAGTTTTTCCTCAAGCTATATTTTTAATTTGGTTGAAACTTAACAATTTAATTTAATATTAATCAAAATAGTTCTTCTGCCCAAGATAAAATAATTACATTCACACAAAGTCAAAATATTGTTTATTATAGAGGCCATGAATCATTTTTCTTACTTTGGTACAACTTAAATTTGTATTTTGGAAAAACTTGCTTTTTATTATAATAACAAAGTATAATTTTTAGTTTGGTCTAAACTAAATAAAATGCTGTAATTTTGTTACAAGCATTTTTTTTAAATTAGCTCAAATTAAATTTCTGATTCTGTACAAACTATATTTTTGAATAATACCTTAATCATATTTTCTTTAGCCACAAGAAAACATTTTACTACAATATTTTTGCTTTGTTACAACTTAACTTTTACCATGAAAAAAGCTAAACTTGCTTAAATATAAAAGAAACATTTACATTTAAAATAAAACAAAAACATTGTCAGAAAATAGTTGACTTACTGTAAATGAAGACAGGAATATTCTCTCAAAAGACCCAAATGTTTATTGTGATAGTTTTTTTATAAGATACATCACTGTTGTCAAATTGTGCTGCCAGTAAGGCAAGCTGGTATGCATTTTACACATCAACACTTGGGGAATAAAGTAAATGGTCTTTTCCAGACCTTTTTTTAAACCTTATGTAAACTTCCACTAAATGCAACCACGTTAATGCAAAACTGTTTCGTACACCTCTCCTTTAAAACTCTCCGTTAGTTATGTCAATAACTCCTCACCCTAATGTTGCTCCACACCCGTAAGAACTCTGTTCATCTTCACACAGTTTAAGATATTTTATATTTAGTCAGAGAGCTTTCTGTCTCTTCATTGAAAACGTATGCACAGTATACTGTCCCTTTCCAGAAGGACCAGAAAGATAATAAAAACATCATCAAAGTAGTTAGTAAGAATCTCTTGAAGCATCAAAAATACATTTTGGTCCCAAAATACTACGATTTTATTCAGCATTATCAATGGCGTCTAGACATTGCTGAATAAAGTCATAGTTTTTGTTATTTTGGGACCAAAATGCACTTTCAATGCTTCAAGAGATTCTAACTAACCCACAGATTTCACATATGGACTACTTTGATTATGTTGTTATTACCTTTCTGGTCCTTCTGGAAAGGGACAGTATACCGCATATACATGTTCAATGGAGGAACAGAAAGTTCTTGGACTAAATATAAAATATCAAACTTTTTCTGAAGATAAACAGAGGTCTTATGGGTGTGGAACGACATTAGACAGAGTCATTAATGACATCATTTTCATTTTTGGGTGAACTAACCCTTTAAGACTTGGTGCACGTGTTATGAGCTCCTACAACTTTTGACCTCCTAACTGAACTCCTTTCCACAAATTGTCATAGTGTCAATCATAGTGCAAACTATAAGTACAACCGTAATCAAAGTACTCAATATGCAAAGTGCAAATAGAGATAAAAATTTTCTTCAAGCATGATACAGAGCTAAGAGATGCATCTTAACTACATCTGATTGAGCAGACAATAGGCGTTTCTCAATGTCAAGGAAGGATCCTCGGAAGCCAGAATTCTAAGGATGCTACGTCATCGACATCCGACGAAGGACTGTTCCAATGTCGAGGATCCTCGGAATTCAACCAAGGACTGAGTCCTTCGTTCGAAAAAAATGTCATATACAGGAAAGGATGCATATGAGTAGCCTTTGCGCACTTCGCGTTCTCAAATCACCCACAATCCTATGCGCGCAGCTTTGCTATCAGACGTTCCCGGAGTCGGACTCGGAGCGTGAACGGGGCAAATATGCTTGTATCGGGGTTTGTAGATGGGAACGAAGGCGGCGGGAACCGGCAAACGTTCAACAACTTTATAATAGCCCCCTCACGGGCGACTGCCCGCACACACATAATAAAACATAAACAAACCATAACAAAGTCCAGGCCTAGTCCTTCCACACTCCTCCAATTATACTCCCGTCACTGCCGTGAGCCGAGACCGGTGTGGCGATCAGCTGCCGCTCATTATCACTCCACCAGCCCGCTCTCACGGACCCTCACCTCACTGCCTGCCACAATGCTTTTATTTACGTTACCAAACATTTGTTATAACTGTAGTAAATATAAGTAAAGTTTAACGTTTAAATACTGGTACAAAATACTACTGTATTGATATTTAAAAAATACAAATAACGTTATTGATGGCCAACGGACCTTTTCACTGACGTAATGACGCAATGACGTGCACTTGCTAGCCTGTTCCATTTACGTGTTCTCCGAATGCTAAAGAGGAGCCTCGCCTAGCCTCTGAAGGAAGTGACTTAGAAGGATCCGTCCTTCCAAGGAAGCATCCTTGACATTGAGAAACGCCTACTATATCATCACAGACAGTGAGAGTGATTACTTGGCTACAATCATGAGTTATTGGGATGACCTTGATAGTTGCCAAATCCTCAAGTTCCACAGTAGATGTCAAGTTCACTAGCGCATCTCCAAAGTCTCTGTCTTGGTATTGCAGTCCTAAATTGCCATTCAACCCTCACACTTTCCGGACTTCATCCATAGGATACTCCATTGACTCTGGAATGCCATGAGGGAGAATTAGCTTCCTGGTGTCATCGGGATTCAGAATAACCCGCGACTTGGCTGGCCTTTTGACTGCCAGGTCTGCCCATCCAAAAGGATCTTGTTGAAACAAGAAAAGAAACAATAGTATTAACTGTAGTACAAAATTGGGCATAACAACTTACATTAAATTCATATTCAAAAATTAATTAATTAACAATATATTTTGACAATTCTGGCAAAAAAGAAGAAATTTCAGTCAATATCATTTAGAAAATTTTGAATTCCCCAAAAATGAGTGTGATGTTTATCTGCTGACTGCCAGGGTGTCCGAGATGTAGGTGTGTAGAACACAAATTAAGATTTTTAACACATTGCTCGTATAATGCATGTCAACGGGGTGTATTTCTATGAGAGTAAAAAACACATAGACATAGGGATCCATATTAAACCCTGTGGCTCGTGGAGACACATTGATGTCTTAAGACACGAAACGATCAGTTTATGCGAGAAACACAACAGTATTTATATAAAAAAAATTTAATGCGCCATCACTGCCTGCAAGTGAGATCAAATTACACGATATCTCAATGGGATACAAGCGCTCAAGTGATTTCTTGCGAGTATCTCTACACCATATTTTAGGACATTTGAAGCTTCATGAAATAACTTTGCGTTTTTTTTATTTATTTATACTGCCTGGTAAAAGAAACCACATTAAATTGGGTAACTTCTAGATTAGTTTTGATTTGGGGTTATTTTCTCAAAAAATTTAATAAATATATCAAATAAATTAAATACTGACATGAAGTGAACCTTCCATTGTATTTTTATACTATTATGTAGTGTATAATATTAGCAAGGATACCTCTGTGGTAATTTCAAAGCTATTCTCTAGTGTAAGTCATTCCTATTTAAAAATACATGAAAATAATGTTCACAGTTGTATTCTTTGGGACTCACCAAATTCAGCAAGAAGGCCAAAATTGCAAGATTTCCAGGAAACAAAATCAACCTGTAAAACAAAAGAAAAGTTGAAATGTCACAATTTAGTTTGTTGTTGTTGGGGCAGTTAAAGCACTATCCAAAATAATCACTAGACTGTCATTATTAATTAGACCTTAGACATACTGGTGATATTGTACTATACTGCATTATGCTGACAGGTGAAACAATGGAATATGAATTCTTAAATCAGAACACATTTTCTATTCCAGTGCATTTCATTAATGCAAAACGCAGCACGAGTCAGTTCATTCATCACAAGAGCAAAGAGCTATTCATCATAAGTGCCCGTCATTCACACAGAACATGCAGGAGTACTATTTTAATAGTATTTTGCAGCTTAATATTCACATACACAGTAACGATAGGAAGTGACTGAACGCAGCGGGTCACTTTACCGGATATACTCGAATCGGTACCACAGAAATGCTGGTATCGTAACATTTTTTACATTTCAGTACCAAATTGGGACTAAAGTACCGGTACGTGTGACATCCCTGTGCTTAACTTTCATAGGAATGAATTTGAAAAGTTGAAACACTCACGAGTCACTTTGCTCCGTCCGCACCACTCCGTTATGAATACCCGAGCCGAGTGCTCTGTGAATGCGATCGATCCCATCCCCCATGCACGGAGATATCAAAACGGAGTGCCGTGGGGGCAGGGCGCAAATCTAAAGTTCATTTAAATGTAGAATACCTAATAGAATAATTATTTTCCGGAGTTATTACACGGGGGCTCAATCGAACATTAGCTAATTCGGACATTGGCCTTTTCATATATTGTTCCTGCAGGCTGCAAGGTGCTTAAATTAACTTAACGTTAGTTGACGGTTGTAGTGCATGTGAGAAAAGAGGTATAACTTAACTTAACGTTAATTTATCCAAGCACTTTGACTAACTTTGTTAGATACAAACAAGCCTCATCACAATACACCATCATTAAATTTACATTACATCACAGTGAAATAATAAAAAGTTAACTTTGAATTTGTCAAACAGAGGCTTGGCTATAGCTTTAGCCAACACCTGCACAAACACAGTTGTATGTAAAGTAATAGCCCAGTCGCCATCCTGCCACTAACCATAAATATGAATGAAAAACACTTATTCACGTAAAAAAATAATACAATATCGAATGCTTACCGAGTCTAGGAGATTTCCTGGGCCACAGACCGGAGTCTTGATGTCTTCGAAGCAAAGCGAGCAATGGCGGATTGAAAAACTCTCTAGCTGGCCGAGCAAGGAGTTCGTTGATGTGACGTCATGGGGTCACGTGACATTAAAAACTCAGGTTTGAGTTAAAAATGCTATTTAACTCAAACTGTTGCTTTTAATTTTGTCTAGGGTGTTCGTTATTTGCTTTAAGGAAACCTGAACAAAACAGGTTTAAACCAGAAATCATGATTTTCACTTAGTCCAATGTAAAAATGTACTTTAAATAAATGACACAGTAGTTTCACTTTTTTCAGTGTACTCGATCCGTACCGGAAACACGATTTGTTCTGCGCATGCACGAAAATGTTTCTACTTCCTGTTTGACATGGCAAAGCAATTTACGGCAGTTTTTTGAATTACTACCACTCGATCCGTACTGCGATAGTTTTTTATTTATTGCATAACTATAAATCAATACAAAATAAACAATAAAGAACAATGAATATGTGATTTTTGAAGAGTTGATAATAAATGTTAATTGTTGTGTTTGTGTATTTGTCAGGAGATGGCGCTATAGTTCACATGTTGTTACCTATAAAAAGGTATCGTAAGAATGGAAGAGTTGTTGCACCTGCTGTCAACGTAACCATCTGGCACTGTTGGTTTGTTTGTCCTGCTTGTGGACTGAATAAAACTTTGAGAATTGGGAAATTTCTTTCAGCCAATAGAATCGGTCTGGGGGGTCTTTGCGGACACGATTTCACAGGGGGACAGGATTTGTCATGACACCGGTGTCATCTATGGGTGTCATGACAAATCCTGTCCGCTATGAAATTGTGTCCGCAAAGACCCCCCGGAGCGATTCTATTGGCTGAAAGAAATTTTAATAGGTAATCTGTTCAGAGCCTGATTACAATTCTTACACAATCGCGTTTTGATTTTTGCTGTTTAAATTGTGTTAAAATAGTCTTTAATGTCTTACATATCATATGTTTCATATACTAGTACTATTTAACTGAAGCTATAAGTGCTTATATAAGTATATCAGATATATATACGCATATCTCATATATAATCTATTTATTTTGTGCACCTGTTTTTTTATTCTTTATTATTTACATTATAGCTACATTATGTCATGATTTTGTATTGGTATCAGTCAAAATAATTCAGTACATGTTTTTGCTCCCACAGCACTCATTAACATATTTCAATGTAATTGAAAAGGTTGAAAAACTTCCTGGGCATAGAGTTTGAACAAGCCGAGGGTCTGGTCAAAATGTCACTGGAAAGATATGTGTCAGTGAAACTAACGTGCAGCCCAGTTCATAATATATATCTACTATTTCTGGTCAGAATTCGAAGTGCAGATCTACGAACTACAAACGCAGATTAAGATTTTTGTTTAAAAAAAAACTACAAACATGGCGGATGTGAGTCCGACGGTAAAGCGGAGAGCTTCATGGTGCGTTGAGGGATTAATAATCAGCATCTAACGTGACGATAAGATGTTTATTCAATGTTATGTTATCAACATTATATTTCATCTGCAGCAGCATTGTGAACAATTTGTAATCATACGTTTGGCCATTAACTTGTGAGTGCATCATTATATTGAAACTGCAAACAGAGTCACATTTCGTCACATTACATTTCGAATGGCAGATTAATGTGTGACTAGATTTATTTCTAACACGGTAGAGTTAAATTAAATTGAACGTGGCAAGACGATTGACAGTTAAGCGATGATTGGATGCGCGTATTTAAATCATACACGCGCTGCTGACGTCACACATGACGCGTTTCCGTTTGGAGAAAGCGGGGATATTACCCATATACGTCACTCACAACAGTCTGAGGTCTACAGCGCCACGCCACAGTCTCATGCCGGAAGTGGGCGGAGCTGATTTATCTTCGCATACATTGCTCTATTTGGAGCGTTTCAAGCCCAAAGTTTAAACGATGTTAATAATGTCAAGTATTTAATTAATAAGTTCCAATTGAAGATAGATAGAGAGATGATAGATAGGCTAGATAGATACTCACTCATAGTTAAATCATATAAATATGTTTTAAAATAAACAATACTGGATATTAATACAAAATCAAATAATTTACGTTAAATAATGTATTTATAAAAAAACATTGTAACGTTTTTAAAGTAAAAAGTTGCTATTATTTTTTATTTATTTATATTATGTCTTAAATATTATACTAGATAAACTGAACACAAATCTTAACACACAAAAAATGAAAACAAAGATTGAGCATTTGAACATTTATTTTTATGACACAATATATTTGTTTTTTACTCAAGCATCTCAGAATAAACCTTTTTTTTATAGTACATAATATATATTACACAATTCTACACTGTTATGCATGATTCAGATTAATCAAACAAACCCCAAAACACACAGAAATTGTTTAATTTTATAAAATGTTCCTTAAAAATCCCCTTAAGTAGCAAAGGCATCATATACTAGCTTGGGTTTGCTTTAAAAAAAATACACAATCAGACCAAGGGGAATAAATTGAACTAAGTTGAAAGTTATTGCACAGCAGGTACATGACAAATTATTTCTAATATAAATGTAACCTCTATAAACATAGACAACTGTCTCTTTGGCCAGTTGTTGGTCAACCATTCAGCCTGTGAAAGTTGAAGGGCTTTTTCCTAGTCTTCCACTTTCAAATTTCAGAAATCAGGGCTCTTCCACTAAACTGTTGAAAACTTTTGGTTGTTCCACAGTCTTTACACTGCAGTGCAGAGGTCTTCTGTGATCCGTGGCTCCTTCATGAGACAAGGGTACAAAGAAATAGGATGAAATGTTGGAAGTGTTTTAACAATATCGTGTGTTGAAGTAAGGATGTAGCATGTATAATAAAGTTGTGAAATTCAGTTTCTCATGTCTAAATTTCTAACATAAATGATACCCTGTCACAATCAAATTAATTAACCATTTTTGCAGTTCAAAATGTATGCAGAAATTAAAGGCAAGCACTTCATAGGGCTTCTCACACTGAGCTTATCGTCATTCTAAACACACTTTTAACCTCGGGTAAAGTAACATTTCACACTTTTATATTTACGTGCTTTGGACAGTCACTGAACCACTGTGCCCTCTATATAAATAATAAAGTCAGCATTGAAGAGGAAAAACATCAAATGCAAACAGAAAACGCAATTGCAGCGAAGAAGAGACCATTTAAATTATTGTATAGTCTGAAATGTCCATTTAGGATAAACAAGGACATGCAAAGCTTGAGCATTTATGAAAACATATTGTGTGCAGTGCAGTGTCTGTCAGTGACCCTGATACTGCACATATGTTATCCCATGGTTTATTAAAGTACAGTGTGGAACGGCAGTGTATGAATACCCAGGATTAATTGTTCATCTCAGGTAAATGATGATCAGTGTGAAACATGAAGCAAGATAACCCAAGATTCTGTATACCCGGAGTTTACTATTTCAAGTGTGAAAAGCCCTCATGTTTTTTATCCTAATGAAGGGAAGCTTGTATTTAAAAAATGTTTACCTTTTCCTTCTTTTTCTTACCATTAACATGAAGATCATACTGTCAATAGAGCCATCCAACTGTTGTGGAACAGTCTAAACCAATTTAACATTATAGAATAGAAGAACATTCCTGGAAAATGTGACATATAACAACACACTATCTGTACAAGTAGCTTATGTCTTTATTAGAGCCTTTTAAAACTAACCTTGTTTTTGATCAGCTTCCATTATCCTGGGTGACATACTGATTGTCAATTTACTGCAACAAAATCAAACCGATATATATAATGCTTGGTTGTGTACTTAAATTTAATTTTAATGGGACACATTCAAACACATGAAATAGTGCATTTTGTTAGCTTAAGCACTATATATATATATATATATATATATATATATATATATATATATATATATATATATATATATATATATATATACACACACACACACTTGAAACTTTATAACCAACTAATTCAAAAGGGACAACAAATAAATACTATTTATTGCTACTGTGTATAAACAAATAACTCAAAACCTTCATACCTCCATGGACAGCTGTTTTTTGAAGTGAATTTGAAGGTGTACTGTGCCATCTGGTCAGTTTAAAACACTGGGCAGTAGAAACTGTTGCAGAATGTCTTGCATTGATGTACATGAAGTAAAGCTGATCCTCTCCAAATCGTAATGCCTCAATAAATTAGTGGGAAAAACACATAAAACACTGGTCAGTATCAGATAAAAGCAAATAAAAAATACGGCGCCAGCAACAAAATAAAATCACAAACAATTATGTTACTTAAACCAAGACCATATCAACAGACGCGATAGACATCGTAAAGCAGAGCACATTAGAAAAAAATAGAGCCACGTTCTATTAAGTGTTAATACAACAACGATGGATCAAATAGCCTACACAACACAAATAAACTTGATAGATTAAAACCACAACACAAAACAGCTGTTTACCGTGTTCTCTTCCGCCGTGCCGATTGTTGTTTTCGTGAACTCCGCCCACTTCCGGCATGAGACTGTGGCATGGCGCTGTTGTCCTCAGACCGTTGTGAGTGACGTATATGGGTTCTGCGGTTCTGCAGTTGGTTATTATTGAATTCACCCGCTTCACGGCGGACTGTGTGATTTAAATCACTGTTACTCTACCGTATGTCACTCATTAATAAAGTGTTGATGTTAGTCACCGTTGATGTGAACGGTGGCGAGCCGAATAACTCTCTGACCGGCTCTCCTTCTCCTCATACTTACCTGGCAGGGGCGACTCCATGATCAGTCAGGTGGATCGCCTAAAGTGAGGATCAGCCATTGCACAGAGGCTGTCTGACCTTTACGAATTCTCCACATGTGAGAATCTCGACTGCATAATTTGTGGTAGTGGGGACTGCGTTCGCGCTTTCCCCTCATTATGAAGTGAATAATAGAGACTGAGAGTACTGCATTGAATAGAGGTTAAGTTTCGCTGATTGGTCAAGAGTCTATGGCGAACGTAGACTCTAGGCCAATGACGGGCCGTAACTGTCTACGTTCAACGTAGACTTTTGCACTTCTCTCTAGAGAACGTCTATCTCGACTGCATAATTTGTGGCAGTGGGGACTGCGTTCGCGCTTTCCCCTCATAATCTGGATAATATTAGAAACTGATTGCACTACTCTAGAGCACATAAAATGGAGGACTACATTCCCTTACATATATACTTACCAAATGAATACAAACCCGTGAATTGTGCTTATGCTATAATTGACGTTCAGCAATATAACATCATTCAGAGTTTAGTCATTTTGGAGCAGTTTTTTCTCTAAATATCCTCCTAGGCATTAAGATCCCATTTCAAACTACTTTTGTGCAAAAAAACTCAACCATATTTTTATTTCTTGTAATGATGGCAAATATTTTCCTCATCTTGTTTGAACAGGACAAAACTTTATTAATCCCGAGCATGTTAATCTGCTGTTAAAGACGATAACAATGGGTTAGAAAGTGTTCAAAATAGTGTTGCAATGCAAACAAGACGAGAGCTCATTTAACAGTCGCAGATGTGAATTGATCAGTCAGAGAGAAAGATGTTTTTGTTAGTTTCTTCCAACATCTTCCAACATATATGAAATATCAAAGGTAATCACTGAATATAAAGCTGAAGTATTAATGTGATCCGGGATGTTTGGGACGATGTTCCTCACAGGTCCTTCAGTGTGTCCTGACCCTCAGGATTATCCAGCCAGTCTGGAGGCCAGCTGGCTTTAACACTGGGACGATCCTTCATCATTTCGTAATACTCCATCAGTCGAGGACATCTCTCTTTAGGACAGCTGCAAACCAGTCCAACATTAACACATTAAACCAGCCTCTGAGCTGAAGGATTCGGAGAAGGATTGCTAATGAGTTCACTCACTGAAGTCGTGGGAAACATGCGATGACGGGGAAGCAAACCACGTCCGCCATGGTGAAGTTCTTGCCGGCGAGGTACGACCCTTTACCCATCTGACGAACAAATGAGACGGAGTTTATTAGGAAGACAAATAAGGGTTCAAGTGTAATGGCTAATGGCTCATGATGCAAATATTATGGCATATTCTCTGCTTTGGGCCAGTCGTAGTCTAGTGGTTAGAGAGCCAGACCCAAAAGTTGCAGGTTCGATTCTCAATAAACTAGACTGATGTGCCCTTGAGTAGTGGCTGACCGATATATCGGCCGATATTTGACTTTTTTTTTAAATATCGGCAGATACGTTTTTCTGATTGGCCAAGAGTTTTCCAGTCCCTGAAAATGCTACTTAATATCTTTCCATTGAACTCAAATGCACTGACTTTACTCACCTAGAGTCTAACAATGTCCACAAAAATGTACTTTTTATAATTGTAGGTCAGGGTTTTTCTGCACATTGTAACACTTGTGGTGTTCCTAGTCAAAAACACTGGCCTACAAAAAAATCCTTATAAATCTCTCATTATGCTAACATATATCACCAAATATTGGATTTAATCTTTGTGTCAGCTTGTTTCCTTTTAGTTAGGACAGGTTTTATATTTATTTTTGGAACTGATCATTAGTTTTTGAGTGAAAAAAGCATTATTTGTGGACAATTGTGTCAATTTTACATAAAATATGAAAACATGCACCGTTGATCACACCAGTGTGATTTAATGTTTAACCAGGAAATTTGTTTAAAATGCTTTAATTTTGATCAAAATGAATCTTTTTCACAGAGATTAACTCTATCCTCAAATCAGTGCGGCCTACGATCAATCAGTTTCACAAATAAATACAAAACCTTGAATCCAATATTTGGTGATAAAATAGTATAAGTAATTTATAAGCTATTGTTTTGTTGGCCGGTTATTTTTGACCATGAACACCACAAGTGTGACTTTGTGGAATTTTGTACAAAATAAAAGTATTTTAAACAAATTTCCTGGTTGAACATTAAATCACACTGGTGTGATCAACAATGCATGTTTTCATATTTTATGTAAAATGTATAAAATTATCCAAATAACGCCTTTTCACTCACAAACTGAGGTACATACGCTCAGATAAACGAGGCCTACGATAAGGCCAAACAAGTTCACAAAAATATATAATACAATATTTGGGTATAAAACAGCATACATTTTTGTCGACAACAAAAGTGTTATAAGGGTTAAAAACTCAACCTTCTCCAAGTATCCGTCCCACAGTTTCAGCTCGGTAATTAAATTCTCTTTATTCCTCTTCAGGGCCGATTCGTGTCGCTCTCCTTCAGGGACGTACCACTCGTAGAAGGCCACGTCATCTGCACACACAAGAGTTCAACAGGAAATAACTGGATGATTATCGTCCGCTCTGTGTAAAATAAAACTTGAAATTACTGCGGTCTCCATATCATGTACAAATGTACGGTTGATTTCTATAGGGGTAAAAGTAAACTGTTTAATGAGGAACTTGCATAGACTGGTCAGATAATAGGTTAGTCAACAACTTCAGCCACTAGTAGGCGCTGTTGGAAGCCATTGAGTGTAAGAACCACAACAACACGCTTGTTTTCCTAATGCAGACCAGCGAGACATGACCAAAGCAGGACAACGGCGGCCAATAAACTACATGAAATTTTAATATTTTGAACCGGATGAGTGAAGCGAGACATCAGGCTGTCGATTAATAAACACTTGTTGTTGTGAACAAATTTTTTTGTCTTTTTTTAAATCTTAAAATAAACCAGGGAGGTCACACATCATGTTTGCTTTATTTTGTAAAAAGCACAAAATAAAGTTTTTTGTTGTAAAAACAAAATTTAGGCCTGTGTGATATTGAAGAAAAATGCGATATGCAATACCTTGTTCAATAATGCGATATTCAATACGATCTTGCTATTAGTGTGTAAAATCTATTTAAATTATATATTTTTTTAATGATTTAAAAACTGAGAATTATACCATTCTCTCTGGGAAAAGAAAGCATCGCTACAACTTCTGAAAGTGAACAGCCTTATTTTAGCAAAAATGAAAGTCACAAATCTGACAATATAATTTTAACATCAATTTAAACAAACAAATAAAATGTAATGCCAATATTTAAATACAAAAAACTCTTTGCTTGACTTGGTAATATGTACTTATATCAACCTAAAACTGAACATCCAGATAAACCAACACTCCTGGTCTAGGGGTGGACGATTATTATTGCTATAAACTATTTTAATTTATCTTTTTTATTAAAACTAAAAACGGTAGTCTTCACATAAATTAAATATACACCGATACGACTTGTGCACACACTTCAGTGTGTGTGTCAGACAGCACGAGACTGCAGAGTTGTTTTTCGCAAGTTAATGCATTTAATAACTCTTTAACGTCAAGCAATTCACATTACTAACAGTAGTCATGTGTCCAGTGTATTCATATTGCGTGCCGTTGCGATATTTACATTTGCAATATTTCGATATATTGCACAGCCCTAATACATTTTTACTGTGAGCGCACAAAAATAAAAGTAGACACTTAACCGTTTCAAATGATGTCGACTAAGAATTTGAGTCTCCTTCACACCGATAAAAAAAAAAAGTGCGACAACGACCCCTGCGGGTCAAACCACTCACACATTTTCTTCTGCAGGTTTTCGGTCTCAAACATCCGCTGGTAGACGAGTGCCTGTTCGGCTGGATCATCTGGGATCAGACGGGCTCCTTGAGTCTTGAACGCACTCTAGAAACCAGAAACACTGATCAGACTGTGACACTCATATAAACTCTTAACACACTTCGGTCATGAGTGTTTGGCAGGGCAATGAATGGCCTTAGTGGAACAGATCTGATACACTGCTGCTGTATCAGTGATGGAAATACATGACGGGAGTTTAAAATATATCAATGTTTTCACATTCACAAAATGGGTTTTGCGATAATGTGCTCGCTCACTAAACCTTTGCATTATTTTGTGAGCAAAAGCATTGCAAAAGTTGTGTGAATGCATGCAAAAACACTGAGACTGAGAGATTGACATTAACCCTTAACTGTCCCACAGGTGGGATGCTTAGCACTCTATATTTTGACCACCTTTCTCCGTATCCTATATTTTAGTAATCATCACAAATGATGTATCCATTCGAAAGCTTACGAACTCAAATTCATCCTGTGAAAACCGGATGTTTCGTTACGATGGAAACGGTCCTCAAATTTCTGAGAAGGGTATTCCTGCACAACCGGAGGCTGCAGTTTCAGGACCCCAGTTCTAAGACCGCAGATCTAGGACCCTAGTTTTTTGTGACAGCGCCACCTACTGAACTGAATCACCAAAACACTAATTTAAGATGGACGATGGACACCGATCAGACTGTAAGTACTGATATTCAATCAAGTTTTATTTTATAATGTTTAAACGAAAAACAAACTGTACTAAAGTGAGCTGCTAACTATGAATTAAGAATAAATTCACACGAATTAAGAATTTGTGTGCTAGTTTTATTAGTTACTATGATGTTCTTGATCGTGGCGTGGCCATGATTTATTAAATCCTTTTTGATTTTTAATGACTATAATACATCTAGCCAGCACATTATTAAACTTAAAAAGATGACAAATGTTGGTGTAAGGGTGTGTGATTTACCTGTAGCTTACTGTATTAGTGGGGAAACTTCCTGAATAATCATTGTTTTACCATAGTTAAGAATAAAATATTCTTACATAACTGCTCTGACTGCCTGGTTGCACTACAATATCAGCCTGTCTAAATGATGCATAATGTTTGACAAGTTCAACCTTTTATACTTTGGCTACGTTCTTATAGTCTGTACTTTTGCTGCGAAGGATTAAAAAGATTAAAATGAATCATTTAATTAAAAAAATAATAATAATTCTGTATGAATCTTGCACAAATTTTTTTTTGTTATCCTTGGAGCTGGACTGAAAAGACTGGGCATAATATTGCAGTGATTAATAAATGCATATTTAGTTACTCCAAACAAATACTATTATATTCCATTCTGCTTATCATGTAGATTTCATAATGTAACCGAGATGGCAATGGCTTTTGACGTGTTACCTTTTTTTTTTTTTGCTTTTAGGGATTGCCACGCCATCACTGTAGAAATGACTGCGGGATTGCCATGTTAATTTTAGAGTCTCAGTGTTTTTTTGTTGTTTTTTTTATTTTATTTTTTTATTTTATATAAGTATATGCTTACCGGTATATAGTATCTGTCAATGTCACACATCTTTCAGATGGACATGGCTTTCATTAGAAAGTGGTGGTGTCTTCTTTTGATGGAGCGCTTCCAAATAGAAGGGTATTATAACAATATATATTTGTATTTTCAACACTTGCTGGTTTTTATAAATTGTGCAGTATTTTATTGAATATATGTTATCATCTACAGTTCATTTTGTGTCATGGCTTATTTATCAAAACTACCATGTTCACCAGATTAGTATAAGGACTGTCAGTCATCATCCATTTAGCTAAGTAAGAAATGTTTACAATAGTTGCCTCACACTGTATGCAGCTTCAACTGTATAGCACCATGGTCTCAATTGGTGGGTATTGCTCTTATATACTTACAAATTTGGAGTTTGGAATTAGACATGAGTAACATTAATATTCTGTTTGGCTTTCTCTCTCTACAACTCCAACAGTGCACAAGTGTTAAATCATATATATATCTTTTTGGTGCTGTTGTTATTGCAAAAATGACATAAATATATATTCTTCAAACATTCTTGAGTCTTGTCTTGCCTCTGTACAATCTTTAAAATATCTGACTGTAATTTAGTGACTGCATATACTGATTCCATCATTATTTTACCTGATAATGAACTAATTAGTTAAAGTTAAGGAGGTTAATCAATATACAGTATAATTCAAGAAACTAAGATTTTTAAGGTACTCAACTTTTTTTAAAAGATTGATATACATTTTTCAATTATATTTTGTGTAAATTAATGTGCTTAAATTTAAAATTGTGACTCAAAGCAGGTATTACACACTTTGTAATTAACCTCTGATGCATTTTGAATTAAAAAAAAAATCACATAAAATATACTCCTGAGATTAAATATCTTTATACTATGTAGGCTACTAACTAAACCGCATGGGTCGTAGAACTGAGGTCCTGAAACTGCAGCACACCGCTATATCATCCAGTTCTGTAGGTGGTGCTGTCACAAAAAACGAGGGTCCTAGAATTGCGGTCCTGAAACTGGGGTCCTGAAA
This sequence comes from Pseudorasbora parva, assembly GCF_024679245.1. NCBI lineage: Eukaryota > Metazoa > Chordata > Actinopteri > Cypriniformes > Gobionidae > Pseudorasbora > Pseudorasbora parva. The sequence goes on from NC_090190.1 coordinate 42,727,230, forward strand.
CTGCAGCCTCCGGTTGTGCAGGAATATACTACTGAAATTTCTTCTAGCAGGCTCCTCCCCCTAGTGGGTGGTTTCATGATTCATATTACAAATTTTATTTGAACTACTTTGTCATCAAAATCTTTTCTAATCTTGAGAAAACACGTATCGTTGGAAAGGTCAGAGTAGGGCTGCAACGATTCATCGAGTAACTCGAGTTAATCGAATCAAAAAAATCCTCGAGGCAAAATCATCTGCCTCGACGCTTCGCTTAGTCCATTTAACTACACACAGATATTGCAGAAAGACATTTTTTGTGTAAGGACTCGGAGTATGAGCGGATTGCGGTTATATCCGCGGTTCAGGTGCGTAAACATCCCAAACATTGCAGGTGGATGAGAGAAATCGTTAATATGTTGATTTTAATAAAGACGCGGAACTCTCATATCACGCTAAAACGCAATGAATGCGTGTCGTTCTTTAACTTTCGTTTTCAGCTCATGTCGAGATCAAAGACCGCAATGCGAGAGAGAGCGAGCGGGCGGGCATCAGCACTGGTAATATCATTTAATATCGCTGTTTTTAAATGAAGAAAACTGTGTGTTGAGCTTCAGGATGCGACGCTGAACATTTAAGTTTCATTTGCGGCAGTTCACGCGTCAGCTGAGGAGATACGCGCGACTCCAAACACATGAACTCGATGGAGTTTGCAGCTTTGCACATGGTTCACCGTCATTGTGATGTGTGTGAAATCTTTAATGAGACTTTATATATCCTACTTGATAATATCTTCGAAATGCACCATTAGATGTTCTCAATACTAGGCGCAACAAATATCAGAACAAGCTGCGTGTGCGTGTTGTGTGTGTGTGTGTGTGTGTGATTAGCAGCGCTCGTGCTTTCAGAGCTCAGAGCTGCGTGCTTTCATTGATTTGTGTAATTTAAATATCACACTTTAATCATATTTATAGCTACTAACTTAAAGCAAGCTGTGTTACAATGATGAATGATTAGCTCAAAAGATCAGCATGTGTGATGTACTTTAACTGAATTAAACATATCTCGCGTTTGATCACGTTGTGAAACACTTTTACAAAGCTCGAGACAAATTTAGATTTTCGAAAACATTTTTACCTCTAATAAAACACAATTACATGGGCAAAACACTTTTACCAAGGACGAAACAAACTTATATTTAAGAAAACAAATTAACAAGACACAAAACACTTTTACCAGTCCCGAAACAAATTTACAATGACGTACCGGAAAGGGAACGTACCACACACTACTGGACGTGACGGTGAAAGGTGTTGTTGTTGTTGGTGAGCGCGGTAAATTCGTTTCGTGGTTGTGGAGTAAATGCATGGCGCAAATAAAGTTTATGGTGACCGAACATGGACTCCGGACGAGGGATGTTTTGCCCTTTTTGTGGCAAACACATGAACAGCTTAACGCGGTTCTGCTTTACGTGTGGTCGGTGTTTGGAGTTTTTAAAGGACAAAAGTACTAAGTAAGAAAAGCATTTTTTGCAGTGCAGGTGTCTCATATGGACTACTGTGATGATGTTTTTATTCCCTTTCTGGACATGGACAGTATAGTGTGCATACACTTGCATACGCTCTCGGACTAAATATAAAATATCTTAAACTGTGTGTGAAGATGAACGGAGGTCTTACGGGTGTGGAGCGACATTAGGGAGAGGAGTTAATGACAGGCATTTCATTTTTGGTGACTCTTTGAATATGAACATTATTTCTAAGAACGCGAACCCTGAACTCTCGCCACGCCCCTTTATGACACTATTTTACCTCCAGATACAGACACGCGGCGAAAGACTCGTTCACTATCAGATCTCCGTGCTTGAAAGTTGGAAACTGCAAAAAATAAAACAAATCAATAAAAGTTCAATATTCAAAACAAGGTTAGACATGTGTTTGTAACTCTATTACAGTCGCATATGTAGTAAACACATAATGCAACATTATAAATCACGATTAAAAAGACTTTTGCGCCTCACCTGAGCCCTCGGATTGAGCGCCTTCACTTCTGCACTCTGATACTCTTTCTTCTCAAACGACATGTGTTTGTGTTTATATCCCTGCAGAAGCTTCTCCTCGAGCGTGATCATGACCCTCCAGCACGGAGGAGAGCCCGAACACCAGTACAGCATCATATTCTGCGCCATGACTGTCAGTAATAATAACCGTAAATAATAATAATACTGTTACTGTGTCAGGACACCAGATTTTTGCAGCGTCAACTCAACACTTGGCGTTTCGAGTCTGACGTCGGCACGTCGGGCGCGGTTTGATATACGCACGCCAAGGCGCATGCGCAGTGACGCCATCTGCTGGCTGGAGATATGAGTGACAATAATGTGTTAAAGTGAGTGAATTATAAATAACTTTAAAAAATAATATCTGTAATTGACCAGTACATAAGGGGATAAAGACATGTATGATGTTATAATATTTGTAATAAAGTTTAAACATTTAATAAATGTCAACATTTAATGTATTAATAAACTGTATTGATAAAAATACAGTTTATTAATACTTTAATAAACACTTTAATAAACAACTGTATTAAATACAGTTTATTAATACATAATTTTTTATGTATTAATAAAAAATTTAAACATTTAATAAACATTTAATAAATGTTTATAATAAAGTCGACTTTAAGATGTTTTTATTGTGTGGCTATTAATTGTACTTTTTTTCTGTACAGCACTTTGGTCAACTGCGTTTGTTGTAAAGTGCTTAAAGGGGGGGTGAAACACTCAGTTTCAGTCAGTGTCATGTCAATCTTGAGTACCTATAGAGTAGCATTGCATCCTGCATATCTCCGAAAAGTCTTTATTTTTTTTATAATTATATAAGAAAGATGCGCTGTTCCGAGTCTTTCCGAAAAAAGCCGAGCGGGTGGGGGCGTGTCGTGTGAGCGGAGCTAAATAATGACGTGTGCGCGCTGCTGCTATTGCGTTGAGTCGAGTGCGTCGTAAAGCTGTGTCATCCCTAACAGCGGGAAAAAAACTTTATTCAAAATAAAAATATGGCTTTTAATCAGATACAGCCATACATCTATGATCCGGAATCAGACCCAGAGGCTGCAGTTGAACAGGAGCAGCAGCAAAAACGACTAGAGCAGGACGTCTCTATGTGCTACAAGTTATACACTAACTATATAATATGCTTAGCGACTTGTGTTATTTACATATTTATACTTGAATTATATCGTCGTATTTTTGTCTTTGAAGGTGTACATGTGGGAAGTGCAGTTGTGCACGTGTGTTTGTGTGTGTGTGTTTACGCGTGGTTTGTGTAGACAGTAAGCGGACTGGTTTTGCACGGCAGGCTAAGTTAGTGTTTACATAGAAAGACACGGAATAGTAGCGCATTTGAATGAAGAAGCGCGCTTATTTAGTTCAACATATTTCCCCCCTCTTTGTGTATTGTTGTTTGGAGTGCTTTTACAATACACAAACATAAAGTTACACATATAGTGGCCAGCTAAACAAATGTACACGCACTACACATCGCATGCTCCATTGATCAATTAACTATACGTGATCATGTTTGGGCTACTCGATGAGCATAGGCAAAAACACAGACATTTGAAGCAGTCTCACTCACCGCCTGCGGTTCTAACGTTGGGACCTTTATCGTTGGGACTGCTCCATCCTTCAGCATTAGGCGATCGGAAAATCCGGCGTCGAGCTGGGCCTTGTTTATGAAACAGTCGGCACCGAAATGCAGCGAACAGATATAAACATTCGCGCAACTCAGTTGCTGATCCGGAAAAGCAAATTCCATCCACTGTTGCCTTAACGCGGGGTTTTGGGGAATCTGTGCAGGACTGTCTTGGTCTGGCAACCAAAAACGCACTTTTTGGTGACATTGTTAGTTGTGCACATCACCTGTCCAGCATCCTACGAGCCAGCGCTTTGATGGGCGTAGCCTGTTGCTTTCGCTCTCTCCCTCTCTCTCTCTCTCTCTCTCTCTCTCTCTCCCTCTCTCTCTCTCACGCTCTTCCGGTAGAATTGTCCGTACGGCCCATACAAGGTAATTCCGACCTATTAACGTCAAGTGGACGCATGATCTCAAAAAACTTGCCGAAACTTATGACTAACCGGAAGTAGTATTTTTGACAAAGAAATACTCCCATCAAACGTCCACCCTTACTTTTGAAACTTTGTCCATGTTTAGTATGGGATTCCAAGTCTTTAACAGTGTAAAAAGATCAGTATGCATGAAACAGCATTTCACCCCCCCTTTAAGCTCTATTCGGACAGGATCAGATTAACTTGGAGACGTGGGGGTAAAGTAATTATTACCAGAGGTTCTCTGTGATTTCAGTCTCGTCTGAAGGTGCCATCTCGGTAATCATTACGGACAATGTCAGCGAAGATTACCGAGACTTTTACGTTCTGTAAAAAGCTCCGGAAAAATGACCTGGGGTTATACTAATCCCGTTTGAATAGACCTGCTGTAAAAATGTTTAAAAGTAGTTTTGCAAGCATGGAGGCGCTTGAAGAAGCATTGGGTTGTGTTGTAGGTGGTTGGACAACTCTGGCAAACCTCCAGTATTTTCTGCATAACATTTAAAGCAAAAAGATCAAAAGCACTTATTAGAGACACAACACTTCTTTAGGAAAGTGTCTATTACCAACACAATCCAATCAGAATCGTTAGACTGGACCTAACTGGTTTATGTAACGTGTATATATATATTTCAGACTGGCGCTCATGTTGTGCGTTTGTTCACGTGATAACAGTAACGTCATACACACATGACGACAAGCAGGTTACTGTGGTGTGTAAAGCGAGTTACTTCTCACACTTCTGCTGGTTTTACTGAGATGTCGTATCCCGTGTGAATTGGCCATTAATATTAGTGGTAAAATGACTTTACCCCCACCTCCCCATGTTAATCTAATCCCGTCCAAATAGGGCTTTAAAAATAACAAATGATAGCTATGATGTGTTAGGGCGGTAAACGACGAGGAATCAGTTGCAGGGATAAGTGTTTATTTAGGACAAACAAAATCAGGATCTGGAGAGAGAACCTGGAGAATGGAGGTAGGGACGTGGCAGTGGAGGCTGAAATCCTTGTTGGCAGACAGGTAAGGGAGATCCAAAATGGAGTATCCGGAAGGTCGGGATCTGGCAGCCAATGTAGACAGGGAAGCAAACAAACTAAACCTGAAATACATTGTAAAAAATTATATGTTCAATAAGTTATGACAACATATGTTTTTACATTGTTTCAACTCTTCAAAAAAAAATTAAGAAATGTTAAAATCTTTTTTTTAAAGTTATACAAGATGTAACTAATTTTTTTTAAGTCAGTTTAACATAATTTAAGTTGAAATAACTTAAACATCCAAGTTGATTGTACTTAAAAATTTCATCAGGCTGTGACTTTTTTTTTAAAGTGTAGCCAGACGGGAGCTCAAACAAGATTAGCAAAAACAGGGAAAAATAACAAAATAAAGGACGGGAAACAAGACTAGACTAAGACTAATACTACTACACTTTTTAAAAAAACATGTTGGTTTAACTTAAAGTAAGTAACCTGGTTGCCTTAAAATTTTGAGTTTATTGAAATTAAAAATTTGAGTTGATCCAATGAAGGAAATTGGTTTAATAAATAGAAACTCAAAATATTATTGTATCTGAACCACATAAAAAATGTGATAAATCGTGAAAATAGCACAATTTGCCTGCGTCATCACAAATAAAACACACCCATGGTTACAAAATCTTTTAATAACATTCAAATAAAGGTTGTTGATTCTCAAAAATGTTCATTGTATTAACTAAAAAAATATTTCAATGAACTCAAAATTTTAAGGCAACCAGGTTTCTTATTTTTTAAATAATTTTTTACAGTGTAGTACTGAAATAAAGGCAAGATCACAGTCTCAGTAACAACAGACAAGAGCCAGATAACTCAGCAAAGCAGAGATTCGACAAGAAGACAAGAGGAGAATATAAAGAGTGACAAACGAACTAAAACAGGTGTAATGAGATAAAAAGGTAACAATAGACAACACAAACAAGTCCAGAGATAATCAGACCGGGGCCCGTCGGCCCTCGCTTAATACATCCTGAGATGATTTGACAGATCCCAGATCTTCTAATCCTGATAACTGATCTCTGGCTAATTTGCGGATTGGATTAATATATCTGGATTAAGTTATCTGAGATCACTGCTCGTGCCTGTGTTCCCTGAAGAGATGATCGATACTCGAAAACACGATCAGCAATGCAGCGATTGGCTGGCGTCAAGACAACAGAATGACATCATATAATTAAAAAAGCAAAAGAAAACGAAAACTTGTCAAAGAAAAAAAAAGAAAAGAAAAAACACAAATTTCTGGACCTTTATAAGGAAACAGACAAACGACCAAACCAACATAAAAGTTAGATCAATTAATGTGCACTGTTTTGATGAACATGATTCCCAATTATTTATAGTCACGATTTTATAATATTTGTACACACTTTACATTTTTATGTAAATGTTCTCATTTCATTTTTAATTCAATTTGAAGCAGATTTGTTATGTCTCTTTGTTATCTCTTGCGCTGCACCAAGCCAATCCGTCATCACTCACATTAATGCACAACGGAGATTAACTGCACAATGGCCCTCATTTATCAATCTTGCGTAGAAACGGGCGTATATGTTGGCGTAAGATTATGCTTACACTCCTCTCACCGCCTGATTTATGAAGCTGTGCTCACCTCTGTTATCCAGGTGTACGCAATACCTGCCCTTGATAAATGCGGCGGCTGAAAACGATCGGCATTAGAATAATATGATTTCTGACCTTTAAGGTTGCCAGAATAATAATCTTACACGGTGTGTTAATAGGCCAGAGGAGAACTGGCACCCCGACTGAGTCTGGTTTCTCTAAGGTTTATTTTTCTCCGTCATGCCCTGATGGAGTTTGGGTTCCTTTGGTCGCCTTTGGCTTGGCTTGCTCAGTTGGGGACACTTAAATTATGATTAAAGTTATTCAACTAATTATACAAATAAAATTTATGAATTAGGTCTTATTTAATTCTATAAACTATAATACTGATCTGCCAACATTGTCGCTCTATGATAAATTAAAATAATCTGATAACATCACTGTTTACTCCAGTACGACTGTACAGCCAAATCTAATTTTGTCGCAATATTATCCTGTTTGACACTGTGAAGCTGCTTTGACACAATCGTGATTGTAAAAGCGCTATATAAATAAAGTTGATTGATTGATTGATAACACGCCCCTATATATTCAAGGCTCCGCCTCCCCCACGCCCTCATTTTACGCCATGGACACACGGAAGACGGCAAAGAAGCAAAACTTCTCCGATGTGGAGATCGGGCGCGCTCAATCATCTCACTAGTTCACTAGTCAGGGCACTGATTAGGACATAAGTCAATGGGAACGCCATCAACCCTTCATGGAGGAGCAGCGGGAAAAACGTCTGGAGCACCGGCCGCGCTCCGAGGCCCTGCAGGAGAGCCCACACACACACACACACACAGCTCCAGCAGGAACAGATGCAGGCCCGCCTGACTCCGACCGGAAGCGGCCCGGAGCCTCTATGAGTGCCTGCTTTTCCTGAGGGATGCCGGAATTCTCCCGGACCGCCAGTAGCATCTGCTCCGACACCAACACCAGCAGGAAGCCCATCGCCAGGATGAACTCGGCCAGCGGGAAAACAGAACCGCCGTGAACAGACCCGCCGTGATTCGGTCCCGGTGCCGGTCCGCATGATCCCGCGGAGGACATGATGATGATCGAACCCCGAACTCACATACAAAACCAAAGAACGGACACACACACTCACTGACAGGGAAACAGACGAGCCCTCTAGGGGCACGAGCGCGCTGTACACACACACACGTTTGTTTTTGTGAAATGTGGGGACATTTCATAGGCGTAATGGTTTTATACTGTACAAACCGTATGTTCTATCCCCTTACACTGCCCCGGCCCCGGCCCCTAAACCTATACCCATCACACACAAGCTCGCTCTCTCTCTCTCTCTCTCACACACACACACACCCTAAACCTACCCATCTCAGGAAACATTCTGCATTTTTACTTTCTCAAAATAACTCATTCTGTTTGATTTATTAGCATTTTGAAAAGTGGGGACATCTCTCACCCTCTCCTGTAATAATAATTTAAAAAAATAATACATTTTATTTGTATTGCACTTTAATTTGGAACAAATCTCAAAGGGCTACAGTTAAGATAATTTAAAAATAGCAAAATACTACTAGATTAATAGCTAAAAGACATAAGCTCTCTCAAAAAGAAATGTTGTAGTCCTTTTTTTAAAAGTCTGAAGAGCTTGAGGTGCCCTCAGATGGTCGGGTAGGGCATTACAGATCCGAGGAGCGGCAGAACAGAAAGCCTGATCATCACCCATAGTGCTAAGCTTAGTCTGGGGAAGATGGAGGAGGTTTGAGTTTGTTGAGTGGAGTGATCGAGCTGTAGTTGAAGGTGTGAGTAGCTCCATAGCTCTGGTGAGTTAGAAGGGAGACCTTATATTCAATCTCTGCAAGCTTTTGTTATTCCAATGAGAAGTGCGTTACACTAATCTAGTCTGGAGGAGACAACGGTGTGGACCAGTTACCTGTCATACCCATATATATTATACACTTACCTAAAGGATTATTGGGAACACCTGTTCAATTTCTCATTAATGCAATTATCTAATCAGCCAATCACATGGCAGTTCTTCAGTGCATTTAGGGGTGTGGTCCTGGTCAAGACAATCTCCTGAACTCCAAACTGAATGTCAGAATGGGAAAGAAAGGTGATTTAAGCCATTTTGAGCGTGGCATGGTTGTTGGTGCCAGACGGGCCGGTCTGAGTATTTCACAATCTGCTCAGTTACTGGGATTTACACACACAACCATTTCTAGGGTTTACAAAGAATGGTGTGAAGAGGGAAGAGCATCCAGTATGCAGCAGTCCTGTGGGAGAAAATGCCTTGTTGATGCTCGAGGTCAGAGGAGAATGGGCCGACTGATTCAAGCTGATAGAAGAGCAACTTTGACTGAAATAACCACTCGTTACAACCGACGTATGCAGCAAAGCATTTGTGAAGCCACAACACACACAACCTTGAGGCGGATGGGCTACAACAGCAAAAGACCCCACCAGGTACCACTCATCTCCACTACAAATAGGAAAAAGAGGCGACAATTTGCACAAGCTCACCAAAATTGGACAGTTGAAAACTGGAAAAATGTTGCCTGGTCTGATGAGTCTCGATTTCTGTTGAGACATTCAGATGGTAGAGTCAGAATTTGGCGTAAACAGAATGAGAACATGGATCCATCATGCCTTGTTACCACTGTGCAGGCTGGTGGCGGTGGTGTAATGGTGTGGGGGATGTTTTCTTGGCACACTTTAGGCCCCTTAGTGCCAATTGGGCATCGTTTAAATGCCACGGCCTACCTGAGCATTGTTTCTGACCATGTCCATCCCTTTATGACCACCATGTCCCCATCCTCTAATGGCTACTTCCAGCAGGATAATGCACCATGTCACAAAGCTCCAATCATTTCAAATTGGTTTCTGGAACATGACAATGAGTTGACTGTACTAAAATGGCCGCCACAGTCCCCAGATCTGAACCCAATAGAGCATCTTTGGGATGTGGTGGAACGGGAGCTTCGTGCCCTGGATGTGCATTCCACAAATCATCAACTGCAAGATGCTCTCCTATCAATATGGGCTAACATTTCTAAAGAATGCTTTCAGCAGCTTGTTGATCAATGCCACGCAGAATTAAGGCAGTTCTGAAGGCGAAAGGGGCTCAAACACAATATTAGTGTGTGCTCCTAATAAGGAACTTGAGTTCCTGAGGACTCATCGAAAGGATTATTAGGAACACCATACTAATACTGTGTTTGAGACCCTTTTGCCTTCAGAACTGCCTTAATTCTACATGTCATTTATTCAACAAGGTGCTGAACTTTTCAACTTGCACGAAACATGCGTTTCATGCATCAAATGCTCAATTCGTCTCGCAAAATGTCTATATGAGTCTGTGCATTGACTTAACATGTAAATCACTCGCGCTTATCGCTTCATTCGCGTCTGGTGTGAACGCACCATAAGAGGCTGGATCAAGACTGGAGCTGACAGACTCTCTAGTTCCCTCGGCGTAAACCAAGCAGAGATCAACCACTGAATACCTTAGCAGGAGAAAAATACTATGGTAGTCAATGGTTGCTTTGTTACATTTTTTTTTAAATATCTCAACAAAGAAACATATACAGGTTAGGACAACTTGAGGAAGAGAACTTGAGAACTTGAGGGAGAGTAAATGATGACATAATTGTAATTTTTGTGTGCACTATCTTTTTAATATTAGTTATCTCCGACTGGTGAAGTCGAACATCATTAGGTGATGGTCACAGGTGATGGTCATCTGAAGTCCTCCAGGAGTCGAGGCACCTCTTCACAGGTGATGGTCACAGGTGATGGTCATCTGAAGTCCTCCAGGAGTCGAGGCGCCTCTTCACAGGTGATGGTCACGGGTGATGGTCATCTGAAGTCCTCCAGGAGTCGAGGCGCCTCTTCACAGGTGATGGTCACAGGTGATGGTCATCTGAAGTTAGTGTCCCCAACTGAGCAAGCCAAAGCGACGGTGGCAAGGAACTAAAATGAAGTCTTCATGATAGGCTGGATCCAGACTGGAGCTGACAGACTCTCTAGTTCCCTCGGGATGGCCGCCCAGACAAAATAAAACAGAACAGGAAAATAATTAGCGTAGCTGCTGTTCAAAGCATTAACCAAAGGCAATCATGTGCGCTGATATAACTGGAGTGCAAGGTGATGAGATTCTTTATGTGAATGCTTGGCTAAAGAGATGCAGCTTTAATCTAGATTTTGGCGAGTAAACTGGGGGAGTCAACTGGGGTTGTCAACCCTGGGTAAGTTAACTGGGGGAATCAACCCTGGCGGAGTCGACTGGGGGAGCCAACCCTAGGTAAGTTAACTGCGGGAGTCAATCCTAGGGGAGTCAATTGGGGGAGTGAACTGGGGGAGTCAACCCTGGGGGAGTGAGTCTGACCCCATTGGCTATGGCCGGATGGCAGTGCATTTTGGGAACGGGACGATGTCTTCTTTTCCTCTCTCCCCTCTCACGTCTCTGTTGCTCCTCATGCTTCCGTCTCCTTCTCTCACCTCACCTGTCCAAACCCCCGAATGCTGCGGACGCCATGACTGGGAGTGTAGAGCGCCGTCCCATAAGCACCTCCGGCCTGTGAGTGGATGAGGGTGTGAGAGTTGGGGGTTCCCCACAAACACCCCCCACCTACAAACACCACCCAGCACCCTCTCCACCCACAAACACCCCCCCAACAATGCCCCATTACAACACCCCACCCCCACCCAACAAACACCACCTAACCACCCTATCCCAACACCACCCACAACACTGCCTAACCACTAACCACAACACTGCCCACCCCCACCCTATCCCAACACCACCCACAACACCACCTAACCACTCCAACCACAACACCGCCCCGCCCCCCCTCCCATCCCCAACTCTCACAACCCCTCCCAAATTATAACGCGACAAACCCCCCCACCCACGAACATGACTAACCCCTGCAACACCCCCCCTCCGCCGGAAACACGAACTACCCCGCAACGGATCCCCCCCCCAACGAACGTGACTGACCCCAACACCCCCCTCCCAAAAAAAAAAATTAACCCCACGAACGTGACTAACCCGAACACCCCCCCCCCAAAAAAAACAACTTCTCACACCGCAAACGAATCCCAAACACCCACCCCCCTCATGAACGTAACTAACCCCTAACCCACCCAAAAAAAAACAACTAATTACACCACAACGGATCCCCCACCCCACGAATGTGACTAACCCCCACACCTCCCACAGGTCAAGGGCACTCACGAGAAGTTGCTCCACACCGCTCCAGTCACAGCATCTGCAACACCTGTGAGTCGGAACAGACGAGGCGAGAGAAAGGAGATGGAAGCACGAGGAGCGACAGAGAAGAGAGAGAAGAGAGAGGAAAAGAAAAAAGGAAATGCACTGCCATCCCACTTAACTGATGCCACTCCCCCTTAATTGACGCCATTCCCCCTTAACTGATGCCACGCCCCCTTAATTGACACCACTCCCCCTTAACTGATACCACTCCCCCATAACTGATGCCACTCCCCCTTAACTCCCCATCTAACAGTGTTCCCATGTAGAGATAAAGTGCTAGCTAGTTCTCTTTTGCTAGCATTTTCAAGATTTTTTTAGGACAAGACTGCCTTGATTGGTTGTAGTAAGAACATGTTTTGATAGGTCAGCAGTTGAAGTGGGCAGTTTGCACATCTTGACAAATGATTGCCTGTTGTTGAATCTTTGCAATTATGTGTGGTTCAGTGGAGTAAAGGAAGAATTCTTAAAATTCCTCTTAACTGCCAATACTTTAGATTGTTCTTAAGATAACATTTCAGAAGTATTCATTTTCACGAAAATACTGAACTTCTTAGAATTTACCTTTTCTTAAGATGATTTTCGTGAATCCGGCCCCAAATGATCCCGAGCCGGCGATCATCGGCTGATTAACTGTAAACCAAGGATCATTTAAAATGTTCTGCAAGGTAGTCAGCAGTTGTAGCCCTCGCTGTGTTTCCAGTCGCCGGAGAAGATTGGAGCATTCTGTGAACGAGATCAGAGGAAAGCAGATTAGTCATGAGGTACGGTAATGTGTTACTATGACTAACATTCATTATCTTTATTGTTATTCATCTCACCTTTGGAAAGGCGCCTTTTCCAAAACGGAGGGTTGATGTCTTTGACCAGCGCATACATCACTTTAAAATAGGATTCTGAGTGCTTTAATATTGCACACCGTTTAAACCAGGCATCGGCTGAAGCTTGGTCACGTCCTGTCATCTTCTCGGATGGCTTAGTTAGTGCCTGACTAGAGTCAGTTATTTTGATCTGGAGTGTGTTGGGGTCGATGGCTATTCCCTCTACATTGATTGGCAGGTAAACCCCAAGCTCCCAGAAGTTTTTAAGAGCCACAAAGATTTGCCTCATGATGATTCTCACATCTTTTTCTTTCATGGAAGAGCCTTTCTTTCTAATAAATTCTTCCAAGGTGATAAAGCATGCAGATAGATTCTCCATTGCTGGAGGTGGCGGCGTTGGCAGAGAAGAGCTCGTCGATGGCCGTGTTGGCACAGAAGCGCTCGTCGATGGCGGCGTTGGCACAGAAGCACTCGTTGATGGCCGTGTTGGCACAGAAGCGCTCGTAGATGGCGGCGTTGGCACAGAAGCACTCGTTGATGGCCGCGTTGGCACAGAAGTGCCAACAGAAGCGCTCGTCGATGGTGGCTTTCGCACAGAAGCGCTCGTTGATGGTGGCTTTCGCACAGAAGCGCTCGTCGATGGTGGCTTTCGCACAGAAGCGCTCGTCGATGGTGGCTTTGGCACAGAAGCGCTCGTAGATGTTGGCTTTGGCACAGAAGCGCTCGTAGATGGTGGCTTTGGCACAGAAGCGCTCGTAGATGTTGGCTTTTGCACAGAAGCGCTCGTTGATGGTGGCTTTGGCACAGAAGCGCTCGTAGATGTTGGCTTTTGCACAGAAGCGCTCGTAGATGTTGGCTTTCGCACAGAAGCGCTCGTCGATGTCGGCTTTGGCACAGAAGCGCTCGTCGATGTCGGCTTTGGCACAGAAGCGCTCGTAGATGTTGGCTTTGGCACAGAAGCACTCGTTGATGGTGGCTTTAGCACAAAAGCGCTCTTCGATGGTGGCTTTAGCACAAAAGCGCTCTTCGATGGTGGCTTTAGCACAAAAGCGCTCTTCGATGGCGGCTTTCGCACAGAAGTGCTCATTGATAGTGGCTTTCGCACAGAAGAGCTCGTCAATGTTGGCTTTAGCACAGAAGCGCTCGTTGATGGTGGCTTTCGCACAGAAGTGCTCGTCGATGGTGGCTTTAGCACAGAAGCGCTCGTTGATGGTGGCTTTCGCAAAGAAGTGCTCGTTGATGGTGGCTTTAGCACAGAAGAGCTCGTTGATGGTGGCTTTCGCAAAGAAGTGCTCGTCGATGGTGGCTTTAGCACAGAAGAGCTCGTTGATGGTGGCTTTCGCAAAGAAGTGCTCGTTGATGGTGGCTTTCGCACAGAAGCGCTCGTCAATGGCTGAGCATCATCACGCATTGGCTCGGTCTTGAGCGGATCCGTGGCTGCTGCTGAGTCAAGGCTGAATGTGCGTGAACGCTTCACAAGAGAACCCACTTTGTTTGTGGCGGTTTTGGAGCTTTGTTTCACCACCTTCCTCACGGTCCCTAGGCCTGATAGATTGTCTATTGTTGGAGGTAGCAGCTTTGGCCCGGTCTTGAGTGGATCCGTGGCTGCTGCTGACTCACGGCTGAATGTGCGTGAACGCTTCACAAGAGAACCCACTTTGTTTGTGACGGTTTTGGAGCTTTTTTTCACCACCTTCCTCACAGTCCCTAGGCCTGATAGATTGTCTATTGTTGGAGGTAGCAGCTTTGGCCCGGTCTTGAGCGGATCCGTGGCTGCTGCTGACTCACGGCTGAATGTGCGTGAACGCTTCACAAGAGAACCCACTTTGTTTGTGACGGTTTTGGAGCTTTTTTTCACCACCTTCCTCACGGTCCGTTGGCCTGATAGATTGTCTATTGTTGGAGGTAGCAGCTTTGGCCCGGTCTTGAGTGGATCCGTGGCTGCTGCTGACTCACGGCTGAATGTGCGTGAACGCTTCACAAGAGAACCCACTTTGTTTGTGGCGGTTTTGGAGCTTTTTTTCACCACCTTCCTCACGGTCCGTAGGCCTGATAGATTGTCTATTGTTGGAGGTAGCAGCTTTGGCCCGGTCTTGAGCGGATCCGTGGCTGCTGCTGACTCACGGCTGAATGTGCGTGAACGCCTCACGGTCCGTTGGCCTTTCCTCCATTTAGTGTATTTTTCTGCAAGGTTAGAAACATGTTTTATTAGCACAGATTAATGCTTAATGATTAATGTAACACTTCAGTCATGAGTTATTATAAATCATGAACTAATCATGTACAAACATGACTAGAACATATTTACCACTAAACCATCAAGGTGCGTTCAGACCTGACGTGAATGACGCGAATTAAGCGTTAAGCGCGAGTGATTTACGTCAATGCAAAGACATGAATAGACATTCAGCTGCCTGGTAGAAGCCCCTCCCATGATGCAAATTCGTGTCTTGTGTGAACACCCCATTAGGATGTCACAGCTTTCAAACGCTCTCAACGCAATAGCTGCGTGTGCACCATACGCCTCCAGCCGCTCATTTTTATTCGGAAAGACTTGGTACAGCGTATTTTTCTTTTATAAATATGATAAAACGTAATACTTTTCTAACTAATATTAGTTAAAAAAAATATTGGTTTTATATTTACCCACAGAAGTGCGTCATATGCCGCTTTGCACTAAGGTATGTAGTACACAAGCAGGAAAGTTTGTTCGGTCATCCCGCCCGGATAGGCTGCATCCATTTCCGTTAAACTTCACCATCAACAGGGAAGGAATAAAACGACAGATACGGCTGCTTTTGGGAATAACAAGAACAGCCCGGTAAGCTACAATAACTCTTGCTCGTTGCGTGCGGCATTTGTTTACCTCTTGCTCTGACAGGTGAGGAACAAGATTACCACAACGATTACGTATTTCCGGTCACAAATATGGAAGCTGCGAGAAGGCTTTATTAATTGCTGCATTCAAGTCATAAAGTTAAGAATAGTAAAGATAGTTTTTACAAGTTGAACGCACATGAACATCACCACAAAGTCGTAAATACCAGTGGGAAGGTACGAGTTAGGAGCGTGTCCGTGAGAAACATGGCGGGAACAACGGATGAATACATTGATAAATGAATAGATGAATACATTGATGGATGAATGGATAGATGAATACAGACGTTGGTCTGTAGTTAACGTGTATTTAGCAGTGACACTGTCAGGCTTTGTCATTAACAACAAAGTAAGCTAGCATTGTAATATATAACGACGATACCGTTTACAGTGGCTTCATAAATACGTAAAAGATTAAAACTCACCTGATGCGCATTCTTTGTTCCTCAGTTTCTATAAGCACAGTTAACAAACCTTGCTGTGCTTTCGTGAAATTCATTAAAAGTACCTTGCACCATATAACAGCAGAGCTGATATTTTCAAACATTATTATGATAAATACTTTGCTTGTTACATATGCGTGCAACATTTCAGCCCTTAATAAATTATAAATGTAAGTTATATTGTGTGCGATGCTGTAGTGTAATGAGTAATGCGTTCTGACTGTCGTTATGTGTATTGAGTTGGCTCACGTGATTTAAGTTTCGCGCTTCGGACCTTCAGATTCTGCGATAGAGACGGCATTAAAATGGCCGACTCCCCATCAGTGTTACGCTTAGGCTGTGTTCACACTTGACGTCTTTTTTAAGCTGCCAGCGTCTGTTTTACATTATAATCCTATGGAGAAAACCGTGTTTTCAAAAAAGTAATGAGTTCTTTTTTAAACGCCTCACCGCGTCTTTTAAAGTTGAAAAAAGTTCAACTTTTCTGATAAAAACGCCATACGTCAAGCGCCTTTTTGACAGCTGACCAAGTGAGTAGCTATATTATGTATATTTATATGTATTCTATTTTAGTCTTCAATAAAACAAAATGTCATCAAACACAACCCTGCCTCTTTTCGTTTATATTTAAAACATTAAACATGTGCTTTCAAACAAGTGTGCATATTATCACTGCAATAAAATTGACACAAAACCAGGGGTGGTAAGTAATCAAGTAAAAATACTTTGATACTTTACTTAGTAAAGTATTTTTTTCTGGGATCTGTACTTTACTAGAGTATATTTTATTTGCATCTACTTTTACTCTTACTCCACTACAATATTAAAGGCAAAGTTTACTTTTTACTCCAATACATTTCCCCACGCCCGCTCCAAGTATTAAGTATTTATTACACTTGATCTCCAAACCGGTCAGGTCGGTCATGGATGATCCAGTCGGGTATAGACTTGTGTCAGGTTTGCCACACAAAACTTTTTTATTTTGCGGCACACAATTTACTATGAAAACATCAGTAACATTTTACAATACAGGTGCACTATTATAATTCATGCCTAACTAATGCACAGATAATCATGAGTTAATGTATGACTAATGAAGAACTAAACCATTTATTAATGATTACTGCATCAGCAACTAATGAACATTCTCTATGATTAATAGATTAAGTAATATATGAATTGCTATTAATTAAATATGACATCATTAATTCCCTAAAAACATATTACATTAACTAATAATGTAAATTCATGTCAAAGCCATGCTTTCCGACTCTCAGTTGTGTTTAATTAATCATTAATCATAACAATTGGCAGAATTATAGTATGACTTTACTTGTTGAGGCACATGACTATTAACTAATTGTTACGTAATATGTCATTGTGGTTATGGCCTTTGAATTAATTTTGAATTAGTTTATAGTATCTTGCTCCTCATCTGTTTTATGGAGCTAATGTTATGGAACATGTCTATGTTAAGTTTAACCCCTATACTGCGTTAAGGTGCTTCATTGTCTCTTATTATTGCAAATCTAACAAATTCTTAATTGCAGTATCTAATCTTAACATTTGTTCAATTAAAGCATTGCATATCAGTCCCAAAAGATTTTATCTGCTTAATTATTGATATTTACAGTTAATTTGAATATTTACTTTTTACTTTCGGTACTTGAGTACGTTTTAAATCTGATACTTTTGTACTTTTACTCAAGTGATGTTTGAATGGAGGACTTTCTACTTTTACTGGAGTATTTTTTTATTTAGGTATATATACTTTCACTCGAGTATAACTTTTGAGTACTTTTACCACCTCTGCACAAAACACAACCCAGTCTCTTTTTTAATAAATGTCAGTTTATGTATTATAGCCATTATAAAAGTACGAGTAAAAGGTATTTAGAAATAAAGCAAACAATTCAGTCAAACATAAAGTCAGCGCTAGGGGGCTACAACAGGAACGTAAAGTTAAATAGCTTAAACATAAAGTAATGAAACTTCACTTTGCCCTCAGCCTAAACGATTTGCCAGGGAACAAATTATAGATCTATGAGACCAAAGATTTGACGAATTATGTCATGTTTAACCACTACAGAGACAGCAGAGTCAGCGGCAGACGTCAGAAGGTCAAGCCGAGGAAAGGCTGCTCTCCCCGGGGTTAACGAGCGATGAGCGCCGCTGATCGACTGGATCGCAGAACTCCGAGAACGCCTAATCAAATATTCAAATATGCCCTCTCTTTAGAAATAAACTCAGATTTGAGATTTAAATTACATTCTCGACTGAAAAACTTCGTCCCACGTTAAGTGGTATTTTTAAATGACGCCGTGGGTTTCTCTTGTTGCGGCTCGGCTTCTATCGCCCTCGGCTGCTATTTTGAACCAAACGCGCTCTTGCCAACTTTTTCTGGACGCACCCAAAGTGTCCCCTGTATTATTTCTGTACCCGTTACTCGGTGTTGATGTGTGTTAATGCATCCCTCACCTGTTGGGTTGTCCTGCGAGCTGTTTTCCGCCGGATCTGATGCTCTGATGCTGGGATTGCTCTCCTCAGGTAAATACTCAAACGCATCCACGAACTCGTCGTCGCTGCTCTCCATCTCCTCAGGTCTCGCTACTGTAGACGGCATTTGTAAACTGTTTACCGGGAGACTTCGGGTTTGTGTGACACTTCGTGCAGATTTTCCACTCTGATATTCGCAGAACTAAACTTGCTCAGCGCGATCGGGTTATAAGCACTGTCCGTCTGTGACGTCACGATCCGAACTGCCGCGCCTGTGACGTCGCACATCATTGCCAGTCGAGCGCGAAGCTGAGCCCTATGACGCGAATTTATCCATCTTTTGTATATTTCTGTCTTAAATCTGAATTATTTTAGTCCCAGTGTGCAGCTGCCGGGCCAGGCGGGCCTGAAACGTCAGATAAAGTGCACAGGCTCGCGACTGGAGGAATAGCATATGCCTACAAATCAAACGCTTTGGTGAAGTCACACAAATGAAACATTGACGTTCATGTTGCACAAAAATAAAAACTGAATGTTGTTGTTGTGGTGTTTAACAGTGGGTCATAATATAGCAGATCTTGTCAGTGCGTTTTGTGGTGTTAGGAATTGTTTTTCTGCGCATTTTCCCACTAACTCAAACGTGCGTACACCACCTCCTGAGCTGGCGGAGGATTTGAGCGCGCGCGCGCGCGTGTGTGTGTGTGTGTGTGTGTGTGTGTGTGTGTGTGTACACCGCCTTTTTTACAGTGTACTCTGTGGTCCCGTGTTGCTTCTTAACACAATATAGACAGAATATATAATTTTATCTTGCTCAGGATTTCCGTTTTCCAGCACAAATACCTAAACATCCTTAAATCAAGTTACATCTACTGGAGATGCAAAATGAAGAATTGTGAGTTTATGCTTAAAACAAGAACTAATATCTTGGGTATATGAAAATAACTTTGAATTAAGTTGATTTTTATGAACCCACTGGCAGATATTTGTCTTGTTTTAATCATAAAATCACTTTCACAAAATCTCATCTTCAGTCATTTTGCTTACACTGAAACATCAGAAAGTTTGATATGCAAAATACATCAAAGATGTAGGACAGCTACCGACCAGTCGATCATTACAGCATTAAATCTGAGCTGTACTTTAACCCTATCAATCATTAAACATTATGTCATAAAATGTAAAACAGGTTTTATGTTCAGAGAGATTTCACTCAGCCAAGTTGTGGGAGAAATGTTTACTCCATCTGATGAACAACTGAGAGTTTATTAGTCCAACAGAATTAATTACAGTCTGAAACTACAGACAAAGGTTAATCTTAGTCTGAACCTCTTAAACTCTACAGACGCTCCTGTGGATGAACTCTGACCTCAAATAACAATTACACTTTCTGGAGATATACGCCACTTTGGCATTTATTTTACACAAAGTAACTTATTTACACAAAATTACTCTGAACATTTCCGCTGGATTTCTGACCCAAACTGAAAAGCTGTTTTTGGTGTCATTTAACAGGAAACCTGTACATAAACCACTGCTAAAAGGGATAAACATGTAAGTATATGTTGTCTGAGCTGAAATAAACCAACACAAAAAAGAGGCGTTTTATGATTTTTTTGGTTATTAAATCATTTTTGTGAGCAGGACCCTGCAGGCACTTTGGGCTGTTTCAACTACATGGCAGCAAACACTGGAAAACATTTTTTAATGTTTAAAAAATTATTTAATCATTTATTTAATAAATAAATATTTTTTCTACTCTGCTGTTATATGAACAATGCCTGGAAAGATTTCAAGTCTTTAATCTTAATACATTGAGTTTACGTTTGTTTTTCACCAAACCATATCATATTTGTATTCATTTTTTTTCCTTAAGATTGGCATATACACTGAGACTTGCGTCCGAATTCTGATTCGTGCAACTCATGCAGTCATTGACTTGTGAGTCGATCCTATTTGATTCATTTTGAGACCATATAGGATCGACTCACAAGTCAATGAATGCATGCGCGGCGCGGGTCCACAAACGTATCTTACTCGTTGCACGCACAGATTAATCATTTTGAATCATCCTATATTCGTCCAGTGTATAAACGAGAGGCGATCGGAAGGTTAGATGTATTTCTGGCTTGTCAGTAACTGTGTTCGCCACTCGTGAGAGTATCTCACAGCTGAAGCAGAGCTAGAACTGATTGACCTGTTAGCGCGGTGAGGGGAAATACAATCAGCTCAGCTCTGCTTCAGCTGTGAGATATCATCACGAGAGCAGATCACAATTACATCATTACAGTTTAATCTTTAATGCAGCAAGAAAAAAGAAAAGAGTGAGATCTTTAAGTTCTTTAGGCAGCTATATCAAACTACAGAAATTTTAGTAAACAGCTGTGCCTCCAGTTCGTGTTGTAAATGGAAAAAAAATCTCTTCCATACCACCATGTAGCCTATACAGCTCCTCTTTTATTTTCTTAATTTAGCTATTTGGTCATTCATTTACTTGTTTCATTTTCACACTTTATTTATTTACTATTAAATACAATAATATTATTAGATAAAACACCGGATATAGTCACTTTGCTTTTTCATTCATTGTGTGTCTGCTGGTCCTTTAAAGTCTATACTAAAATGCATTAATAGTCCTGAATTTAATGTTACCGTTTTAACTGGGATATCAAGATTTTGATCAAATTTCAAGTTTCACTTCATTTTGTAGTAGGCTATATTTGTAATGTATAATTAATCACATTTCCAAATATTTACTAACTTCTTGTTGTTTTAGATGCTGTGAATGCTGATAAAAAGAGGCATCAGAGTTTATCTTTGCTGGGACGGTGCAGAACTGGCTCCATTACAACCTGAAAGGCTTCGGGGCATTGCTCATGGTGGAAACCCCTGAGTTTGGAGTATTTTATTCTTTCTTCTACCTTCTTTCTTTCAGTAGTACTGTCTCATTTCTGTATTTATTGGCAAGTTTACATTTGTATTTACTTCCATTCTGCAGATGCACGTTGTCATGTTTTTCCAGGCTCTTCTCATTTGTGTTATAAATTCAGATGTAATAGTTTCAAGTCAATGTGAGATTTCCTGTTGTAACTGTGGGGGCATAAATAAATAAATACATTTGCATCTAAACTGAAGGATGTTGTTTACTTTGAGTTTTTGATGCAAAATCATATCGACTGCAGCCACACATGGTCTCTGATTAAAATGAATAAAATAACGAGACAAATTAACTGGCATAGAATCCTGCTGTACATAAAGCAAGATTGATCTATTTTTCATTGTTGAAATAACATTATTTCAGGGTGCAAACCTGATGAAAGATCAATGTTATATTTCAATATTGATTCAATGATATTTTGATTGATGCATTAACATTGATTCAACATTGATTCACTTAAATAAGTGGTTTAATTTTAGTTGAAAAACTATTGATTTTAAGCCCATCTGATTAATGAGTGCTGTGGGAGCATGTTTTTGCTCCCACAGCACTCATTAACATATTTCAATGTAATTGAAAAGGTTGAAAAACTTCCTGGGCATAGATTTTGAACAAGCTGAGGGTCTGGTCAAAATGTCACTGGAAAGATATGTGTCAGTGCACCTAATATATCTACTATTTCCGGTCAGAATTCGAAGTGGAGATCTACGCTCACTCGGGTTCGACTCGAACTACAAACGCAGATTAAGATTTTTGTTAAAAACTACAAACATGGCGGATGTGAGTCCGACGGTAAAGCAGAGAGCTTCATGGTGCGTTGAGGGATTAATAATCAGCATCTAACGTGACGATAAGATGTTTATTCAATGTTATGTTTCAACATTATATTTCATCTGCAGCAGCATTGTGAACAATTGTAATGATACGTTTGGCCATTAACTTGTGAGTGCATCATTATATTGAAACTGCAAACAGAGTCTATGCATTACATTTCGAATGGCAGATTAATGTGTGACTAGATTTATTTCTAACACGGTAGAGTTAAATTAAATTGAACGTGGCTAGACGATTGACAGTTAAGCGATGATTGGATGTGCGTACACGCGCTGCTGACGTCACACATGACGCGTTTCCGTTTGGAGAAAGCGGGGATGTTGTTTTTATTCTTATGAAGCCTCGTCGTTCCTGTAATTCATCCGCTTCACGGCGGACTGTGTGATTTAAATCACTGTTACTCTACCGTATGTCACTCGTTAATAAAGTGTTGATGTTAGTCACCGTTGATGTGAACGGTGGCGAGCCGAATAACTGTCTGACCGGCTCTCCTTCTCGTTATACTTACCTGGCAGGGGCGACTCCATGATCAGTCAGGTGGATCGCCTAAAGTGAGGATCAGCCATTGCACAGAGGCTGTCTGACCTTTACGAATTCTCCACATGTGAGAATCTCGACTGCATAATTTGTGATAGTGGGGACTGCGTTCGCGCTTTCCCCTCATATTGAAGTGAATAACAGAGACTGAAAGTACTACATTGAGTAGAGGTTTAATTTCGCTGATTGGCCTAGTGTCTACGGCGAACGTAGACTCCAGGCCAATGACGGGCAGTAACTGTCTACGTTCAACGTAGACATTTGCACTTCTCTATAGAGAACGTCTATCTCGGCTGCATAATTTGTGGTTATGATTAAACCCCTCATAATGTGGTTAATATTAGAAACTGATTGCACTACTCTAGAGCACATAAAATGGAGGACTACATTCCCTTACATATATACTTACCAAATGAATACAAACCCGAGAATTGTGCTTATGCTATAATTGAGGTTCAGCAATATAACATCATTCAGAGTTTTGTCATTTTGGAGCAGTTTTTTCTCTAAATATCCTCCTAAGCATTAAGATCCCATTTCAAACTACTTTTGTGCAAAAAAACTCAACCATATTTTTATTTCTTGTAATGATGGCAAATATTTTCCTCATCTTGTTTGAACAGGACAAAACTTTATTAATCCCGAACATGTTAATCTGCTGTTAAAGACGATAACAATGGGTTAGAAAGTGTTCAAAATAGCGTTGCAATGCAAACAAGACGAGAGCTCATTTAACAGTCGCAGATGTGAATTGATCAGTCAGAGAGAAAGATGTTTTTGTTAGTTTCTTCCAACATATATGAAATATCAAAAGGTAATCACTGAATATAAAGCTGAAGGTAATGCAGTATTAATGTGATCCGGGATGTTTGGGACGATGTTCCTCACAGGTCCTTCAGTGTGTCCTGACCCTCAGGATTATCCAGCCACTCTGGAGGCCAGCTGGCTTTAACACTGGGACGATCCTTCATCATTTCGTAATACTCCATCAGTCGAGGACATCTCTCTTTAGGACAGCTGCAAACCAGTCAAACATTAACACATTAAACCAGCCTCTGAGCTGAAGGATTCGGAGAAGGATTGCTAATGAGTTCACTCACTGAAGTCGTGGGAAACATGCGATGACGGGGAAGCAAACCACGTCCGCCATGGTGAAGTTCTTGCCGGCGAGGTACGACCCTTTACCCATCTGACGAACAAATGAGACGGAGTTTATTAGGAAGACAAATAAGGGTTCAAGTGTAATGGCTAATGGCTCATGATGCAAATATTATGGCATATACTCTGCTTTGGTCAAGTGGTTAGAGAGCCAGACCCAAAAGTTTGTTTTGGGTTGCAGGTTCGATTCTCAATAAACTAGACTGATGTGCCCTTGAGTAGTGGCTGACCGATATATCGGCCGATATTTGACTTTTTTTTTTAAATATCGGCAGATACGTTTTTCTGATTGGCCAAGAGTTTTCCAGTCCCTGAAAATGCTACTTAATATCTTTCCATTGAACTCAAATGCACTGACTTTACTCACCTAGAGTCTAACAATGTCCACAAAAATGTACTTTTTATAATTGTAGGTCAGGGTTTTTCTGCACATTGTAACACTTGTGGTGTTCCTAGTCAAAAACACTGGCCTACAAAAAAATCCTTATAAATCTCTCATTATGCTAACATATATCACCAAATATTGGATTTAATCTTTGTGTCAGCTTGTTTCCTTTTAGTTAGGACAGGTTTTATATTTATTTTTGGAACTGATCATTAGTTTTTGAGTGAAAAAAGCATTATTTGTGGACAATTGTCAATTTTACATAAAATATGAAAACATGCACCGTTGATCACACCAGTGTGATTTAATGTTTAACCAGGAAATTTGTTTAAAATGCTTTAATTTTGATCAAAATTAATCTTTTTCACAGAGATTAACTCTATCCTCAAATCAGTGCGGCCTACGATCAATCAGTTTCACAAATAAATACAACACCTTGAATCCAATATTTGGTGATAAAATAGCATAAGTGATTTATAAGCTATTGTTTTGTTGGCCGGTTATTTTTGACCATGAACACCACAAGCGTGACTTTGTGGCATTTTGTACAAAATAAAAGTATTTTAAAACAAATTTCCTGGTTGAACATTAAATCACACTGGTGTGATCAACAGTGCATGTTTTCATATTTTATGTAAAATTGACAATTATCCAAATAACGCCTTTTCACTCACAAACTGAGGTACATACGCTCAGATAAACGAGGCCTACGACAAAGCCAAACAAGTTCACAAAAATATATAATACAATATTTGGGTATAAAACAGCATACATTTTTGTCGACAACAAAAGTGTTATAAGGGTTAAAAACTCAACCTTCTCCAAGTATCCGTCCCACAGTTTCAGCTCGGTAATTAAATTCTCTTTATTCCTCTTCAGGGCCGATTCGTGTCGCTCTCCTTCAGGGACGTACCACTCGTAGAAGGCCACGTCATCTGCACACACAAGAGTTCAACAGGAAATATCTGGATGATTATTGGGGTCTCCCCTGTTTATCTGGAAATTAATGGGGTCTCCATATCATGTACAAATGTATGGTTGATTTCTATAGGGGTAAAAGTAAACTGTTTAAAGGGGGGGGTGAAATGCTGTTTCATGCATACTGATCTTTTTACACTGTTAAAGACTTGGAATCCCATACTAAACATAGACAAAGTTTCAAAAGTTAAGGTGGACGTTTGATGGGAGTATTTCTTTGTCAAAAATACTACTTCCGGTTAGTCATAAGTTTCGGCAAGTTTTTTGAGATCATGCGTCCCCTTTGACGTTAACGGGGGCGGAATTTCCTTGTATGGGCCTTACGGACAATTCTACCGGAAGCGCGTGAGAGAGAGCGAGGGAGAGAGAGAGAGAGAGAGAGAGAGAGAGAGAGAGAGAGAGAGAGAGGGAGAGAGAGAGAGAGAGAGAGAGAGAGAGAGGGAGAGAGAGAGCGAGAAAGCAACAGGCTACGCCCATCAAAGCGCTGGCTTGTAGGATGCTAAACAGGTGATATAACCAGTAGCTACTGACTTACCCACTGATAGGCCGGCGGTCGATCTGTATTAGCACTTTCCTCACGCGACGGGCGAATCACTTTCCTCACAGAGCGACTCACTTTCCTCACGCGGCAGGCGAATCACTTTCCTCACTGAGCGAATCACTTTCCTCACCGAGCGACTCACTTTCCTCACGCGGCGGGCGAATCACTTTCCTCACTGAGCGAATCACTTTCCTCACCGAGCGACTCACTTTCCTCACACGGCGGGCGAATCACTTTCCTCACAGAGCGACTCACTTTCCTCACACGGCGGGCGAATCACTTTCCTCACTGAGCGAATCACTTTCCTCACAGAGCGACTCACTTTCCTCACGCGGCGGGCGAATCACTTTCCTCACAGAGCGACTCACTTTCCTCACGCGGCAGGCGAATCACTTTCCTCACAGAGCGAATCACTTTCCTCACAGAGCGACTCACTTTCCTCACGTGGCGGGCAAATCACTTTCCTCACTGAGCGAATCACTTTCCTCACAGAGTGAATCACTTTCCTCACGCGGCGGGCGAATCACTTTCCTCACTGAGCGAATCACTTTCCTCACAGAGTGAATCACTTTCCTCACGCGGCGGGCGAATCACTTTCCTCACTGAGCGAATCACTTTCCTCACAGAGCGACTCACTTTCCTCACTGCAGCGCGCTGCTGCACACGTCATTATTTAGCTCCGCTCACACGACACGCCCCCACCCGCTCGGCTTTTTTCGGAAAGACTCGGAACAGCGCATCTTTCTTATATAATTATAAAAAAAATAAAGACTTTTCGGAGATATGCAGGATGCAATGCTACTCTATAGGTACTCAAGATTGACCTGACACTGACTGAAACTGAGTGTTTCACCCCCCCTTTAATGAGGAACTTGCATAGACTGGTCAGATAATAGGTTAGTCAACAACTC
The DNA here is from genome assembly GCF_024679245.1 of Pseudorasbora parva. NCBI lineage: Eukaryota > Metazoa > Chordata > Actinopteri > Cypriniformes > Gobionidae > Pseudorasbora > Pseudorasbora parva. Next base: position 42,754,114 of record NC_090190.1, read on the forward strand.
CAGCCACTAGTAGGCGCTGTTGGAAGCCCTCGAGTGTAAGAACCACAACAACACGCTTGTTTTCCTAATGCAGACCAGCGAGACATGACCAAAGCAGGACAACGGCGGCCAATAAACTACATGAAATTTTAATATTTTGAACCGGATGAGTGAAGCGAGACATCAGGCTGTCGATTAATAAACACTTGTTGTTGTGAACAAATTTTTTTGTGTCTTTTTTTAACCGTAACATAAACCAGGGAGGTCACACATCATGTTTGCTTTGCTTTTATTTTGCAAAAAGCACAACATTTATTTTTGTACACTAACAGTAAAAACTAAAAGTAAACACTTAAGAGTTTTGAATGATGTATAACTTGTTTGGAGTATTTGGAGTCTCTTTCACACTGACATAAATAAGCCAGGTGGTCTTTAGACATATATCTCATGTTTGTGTGACAAGTATTCACTAAGTTACAGCTCATTTTCTGATAAGTAATGGACTTCATTGAGAGGGGTGGCAGATCGCGCATCATGTTTGCTTTATTTTGTAAAAAGCACAACATTAAATTTAGGCCTGTGTGATATTGAAGACAAATGCGATATGCAATACCTTGTTCAATAATGCGATATTCAATACGATCTTGCTATAGTGTGTAAAATCTATTTAAATGTTATATTTTTTAAGAATTGAGAATTATACCATTCTCTCTGGGAAAGAAAGCATCGCTACAACTTCTGAAAGTGACCAGCCTTATTTTAGCAAAAATGAAAGTCACAAATCTGACAATATAATTTTAACATCAATTTAAACAAACAAATAAAATGTAATGCCAATATTTAAATACAAAAAACTCTTTGCTTGACTTGGTAATATGTAGTTATATCAACCTAAAACTGAACATCCTGGTCTAGGGGTGGACGATTATTATTGCTATAAACTATTTTAATTTATCTTTTTTATTAAAACTAAAAACGGTAGTCTTCACATAAATTAAATATACACTGATACGACGTGCGCACGCTTCAGTGTGTGTGTCAGACAGCACGAGACTGCAAAGAGTTGTTTTTCGCAAGTTAATGCATTTAATAACTCTTTAACGTCAAGCAATTCACATTACTAACAGTAGTCATGTGTCCAGTGTATTCTCTGCTATATGCATCAACCTAAAACGGACACTTTTCACAGTGTTGAAGTAGCCTATTAAAATCATTCCGATATTGCGTGCCGTTGCGATATTTACATTTGCAATATTTCTATATATTGCACAGCCCTAATACATTTTTACTGTGAGCGCACAAAAATAAAAGTAGACACTTAACCGTTTCAAATGATGTCGACTAAGAATTTGAGTCTCCTTCACACCGATAAAAAAAAAAAGTGCGACAACGACCCCTGGGGGTCAAACCACTTACACATTTTCTTCTGCAGGTTTTCGGTCTCAAACATCCGCTGGTAGACGAGTGCCTGTTCGGCTGGGTCATCTGGGATCAGACGGGCTCCTTGAGTCTTGAACGCACTCTAGAAACCAGAAACACTGATCAGACTGTGACGCTCATATAAACTCTTAACACACTTCGGTCATGAGTGTTTGGCAGGGCAATGAATGGCCTTGGTGGAACAGATCTGATACACTGCCGCTGTATCAGTGATGGAAATACATGACGGGAGTTTAAAATATATCAATGTTTTCACATTCACAAAATGGGTTTTGTGATAATGTGCTCGCTCACTAAACCTTTGCATTATTTTGTGAGCAAAAGCATTGCAAAAGTTGTGTGAATGCATGCAAAAACACTGAGACTGAGAGATTGACATTAACCCTTAACTGTCCCACAGGTGGGATGCTTAGCACTCTATATTTTGACCACCTTTCTCCGTATCCTATATTTTAGTAATCATCACAAATGATGTATCCATTCGAAAGCTTACGAACTCAAAATCATCCTGTGAAAACCGGATGTTTCGTTACGATGGAAACGGTACTCAAATTTCTTCTAGCAGGCTCCTCCCCCTAGTGGGTGGTGTCATGATTCATATTACACATTTTATTTTAACTACTTTGTCATCAAAATCTTTTCTAATCTTGAGAAAACACGTATCGTTGGAAAGGTCAGAGGTTTCATATTTGGTGGAATTTACAGGAAAATGCATTTAAAACAAATCAATCAATGGAATGTGTTTGACACCCGGTGGCTGTTTTTGGTATTGCGCCGAAACAAAATCTCATGGGAACTTCAATTTGTGATATCAACTTCAAATTTGGAACACAACTTTGTAAAAAATATATTTCATATATTTAAAAAAATATTTAGTACAGTTTTTAATTTACAGTTAATTTAAACTTCCATAACATTTCCAATCTTCAATCATAGTAATTCTTATGAGCCTTCCCTGATTATTAAATTATGGATTCATAACTGTTTCGTTGATTTTCTTACTCTATTTTACTGTATTTTGTAATTGTTTTGTACAGCACTTTGGTCAGTGTAAGCTAAATTTAAATGTGCTCTATAAATAAAATATTTACTTTACTAAATACATATTTTTTAAATATTTTTATTGGCCCTTACCGAAAGACAATTTTCGCCGCATAAGGGAATTTGCGCTTGCTTACAAAACCTTTGCGATTTTTTTTGGTGAGCGAACTCATGCAGAATTTATCGGGGAATGCAAAAGTAATATTGAAAAATATATTTTGTGTATTTTTGTTAAAGTACAAAAAAACATTGAATGATGACACAAATTCATTATTAAGAGAGTAAAAGTCTAAACTTTGGCTTATGACATAAAAAGTAGAAATTGAGATACTAGTACAAATCATATTATGAACTGTTATAATTATGACATAAGTCAAAATTTTAAGTCATTATTTCAACTTTTTGTCAATGTTGATTTCTAAACCTCAGTTATGATTGGTTTGTTGTGATTTCTTCTTGTCTTAATTATGATAATTATAACTTTTATAACATAACTTGGACTTTTTTGTCATTAAGATTTATCTATTATTATGAGGTGGGAATGGAACTTCGCGGTCTAGTGAGTTCACAGTCACTCTTAATTTCTCAGGTTTTTTTTATCTTATTTTCTTATTCACAAGAATAATTATAAAACTTTTGGATTGTGTTTGTTAAAGGGTTAGTTCAGCCGAATAATGAAATGTCTGTCATTAACTCCTCTCCCTAATGTCGCTCCACACCCGTAAGACCTCCGTTCATCTTCACACACAGTTTAAGATATTTTATATTTAGTCCGAGAGCGTATGCAAGTGTATGCACACTATACTGTCCATGTCCAGAAAGGGAATAAAAACATCATCACAGTAGTCCATATGAGACATCAGTGGGTTAATTAGAGTCTCTTGAAGCATCCAAAATACATTTGGGTCCAAAAATAACAAAAACTACGACTTTATTCAGCATTGGCTTCTCTTCCGGGTTTGTGTTCAATCCATGTTCGAGACTGCGCAGACTCCCTCAGACTATAAAGAAGCTTGAACACTCCGGATAACACGTCAGTCACTGAGCAGTCACGAACGCGGATCAAAAACAAACCCGGAAGAGAAGACAATGCTGAATAAAGTCGTAGTTTTTGTTGTTTTTGGAATCAAAATGTATTTTCGATGCTTCAAAAAATTCAAAGTAACCCACACACTGCAAAAAATGCTTTTCTTACTCAGTATTTTTGTCTTGTTTCTAGTCAAAATATCTAAAAATTCTTACATTAACAACCATTTACGAGACAAGCAAAAGTAATCGTCTTGTTTTGGGGAACATTTTTTATTCCCTTTCTGGACATGGACAGTATAGTGTGCATACACTTGCATACGCTCTCGGACTAAATATAAAATATCTTAAACTGTGTGTGAAGATGAACGGAGGTCTTACGGGTGTGGAGCGACATTAGGGAGAGGAGTTAATGACAGACATTTCATTTTTGGTGAACTAACCCTTTAAATATGAACATTATTTCTAAGAACGCGAACCCTGAACTCTCGCCACGCCCCTTTATGACACTATTTTACCTCCAGATACAGACACGCGGCGAAAGACTCGTTCACTATCAGATCTCCGTGCTTGAAAGTTGGAAACTGCAAAAAATAAAACAAATCAATAAACGTTCAATATTCAAAACAAGGTTAGACATGTGTTTGTAACTCTATTACAGTCACATATGTAGTAAACACATAATGCAACATTATAAACCCCCAAAATACAGGTGTTTAAACCTCACCTGAGCCCTCGGATTGAGCGCCTTCACTTCTGCACTCTGGTGCTCTTTCTTCTCAAACGACATGTGTTTGTGTTTATATCCCTGCAGAAGCTTCTCCTCGAGCGTGATCATGACCCTCCAGCACGGAGGAGAGCCCGAACACCAGTACAGCATCATATTCTGCGCCATGACTGTCAGTAATAATAACCGTAAATAATAATAATAACTGTTACTGTGTCAGGACACCAGATTTTTGCAGCGTCAACTCAACACTTGGCGTTTCGAGTCTGACGACGGCACGTTGGGCGTGGTTTGATATACGCACGCCAAGGCGCATGCGCAGTGAGGCCATCTGCTGGCTGGAGATATGAGTGACAATAATGTGTTAAAGTGAGTGAATTATAAATAACTTTAAAAAATAATATCTGTAATTGACCAGTACATAAGGGGATAAAGACATGTATAATGTTATAATATTTGTAATAAAGTTTAAACATTTAATAAATGTTATAATAAAGTCGACTTTGAGATGTTTTTATTGTGTGGTTATTATTGTACTTTTTTCTGTACAGCACTTTGGTCAACTGCGTTTGTTGTAAAGTGCTTAACACATATAGTTGGTATGGTATATTATTCAAAATGGTTTTGTTAATGTATTGCTTTATTAAACTACATTTATAAACACGAATCGATTTTAAATGTCTGTCTTGTACATTTAAAAGTGATTTATTTATATAGATTTAAAGGGATAGTTCATTTTAAAATGAAAATTATGTCGTCCTTTACGCTCCCTCAAGTTGTTTCAGACCTGTATGAGTTTCTCTCTTCAGCCGAACACAAGGGGAGATACTTTGAAGAATGTCAGGAACCGATCAGTTAACTGGAGCCATTGACTTCTGTAGTTTTTTTCCCCCTTCTATGGAAGTCAATGGCTGACATTCTTGAAAATATCTTCCCTTGTGTTCAGATGAAGAAAGAAACTCATACAGGTTTGAGGAGAGTAAAGGATGACAGAATTTACATTCTAAAGTGAACTGTCCCTTTGAGTATAAATTACTAAATTGAGACTCCATTTTTTTTAAATAGGCTCTACACATTAGACGAAACAATTATTTTGTCCATAATAGTCTCATATCTTTACATCAGTTTCTACTTTTTATTTAATTCTAAGAGAAGATACATATTAATGGAGTAATTATATTTACCTCCTTTATTAAGATCTGTATTATTACAATAATTTCTGTCATTGACTGTATTATGAGGGGTAAGCGCGAACGCAGTCCCCACAAATTATGCAGTCGAGATTCTCACATGTGAAGGAATTCGCCATTCGCTAGACGTTCTCTATAGAGAAGTGCAAAAGTCTACGTTGAACGTAGACAGTTACGGCCCGTCATTGGCCTGGAGTCTACGTTCACTGTAGACTCTGGGCCAGTCAGAGAAGCGAACTGGTTCCGCGCAGAGCCCCTCCATACTAAGTGCTCTAATGTAATGTAATCAATATCTATTATTCACTTGATTATGAGGGGAAAGCGCGAACGCAGTCCCCACTACCACAAATTATGCAGTCGAGATTCTCACATGTGGAGAATTCGTAAAGGTCAGACAGCCTCTGTGCAATGGCTGATCCTCACTTTAGGCGATCCACCTGACTGATCATGGAGTCGCCCCTGCCAGGTAAGTATAAGGAGAAGGAGAGCCGGTCAGAGAGTTATTCGGCTCGCCACCGTTCACATCAACGGTGACTAACATCAACACTTTATCAACGAGTGACATACGGTAGAGTAACAGTGATTTAAATCACACAGTCCGCCGTGAAGCGGATGAATTACAGGAACGACGAGGCTTCTTAAGAATAAAAACAACATCCCCGCTTTCTCCAAACGGAAACGCGTCATGTGTGACGTCAGCAGCGCGTATTTAAATCCGAGTTTCACTTTCACAGCCCATCTAGAGAGATATGTGACAACAACATGTTAAAAGTTTTGTTGAGAAAGAAACAATGTTGAGAGTTTATTTGTAAACATAATGAAAACGGAATGAAAACCTAGTGAGGGAGAGAGAGACGATACAATACAAACAAATTATGTAATGTAATTTCAAAAGAATGAGGAAAATAAAATGGGCTGAATCAAAACTAAACGATTTTTAGAAAAGTTACAGAATAATCTGCCATTCTTCTGAAGCCACTCCCCCTGTTCTTTTGTTTATTTAAACATGTTAATTACACAAATAAAATGTTTATTAAGCGAAACCAAGATTCTGCTGAAAGAGTGCTCAGATGCGGGTGAAAGTTCGTTGCTACAACAACAGTAGACCATAGTCTCCAAATGCAGTTCAGTATTTCAGAATGAAACTCATTTAACTTGTGATCACGACATAAGACAGAAAAAAAATATTATCCATGGCCGTTTAGGGCTTCCGTACACTAATAGTTTGTATGATATTACTTTTGTCATTAAAATACAATAAACAATTTTCCGCTGCTGTGAGGGAAGTTTCTACAGGTCTATGGGAGTGATGTTAAAAATAACATCTTTCTCTCTTTCCACTGCCGTTATCGATCGCACTCTATTTTATCCCTCTTTTTGAAAGTTGTGAAATCACTGTTATTGCGTTTTTCTTTGGCTATTTGAGGAAATGGGGACACAAAAAAAATATATTTAATGTTTTCTCTCATTCACCATTATAAAAGTTAACCAAACTATGACGACTATTGCTCTAAGAAACCTGGAAATGTGAAAAGGATCTGTTTATATTCGTATATATTCAAATAATCAGACTACAATGTCTTTGTCAATCCAACCCATAGCCGTCTATGGTATGCATGCTTTTTTGCTTTTTTATTGTTTCATTAATAAAAATAATCAGAGCACATCAACCATATGGAAGATTAAATACGATTAAATTGTTGCGTAATAATTTTCACTGGGTAGACCTATCCAGATTTAAAATTTCTTAAGTGCTAAATAACAATGACTGCGCTACCTGGAATTTTGGTCAAGGATATTGTCATTGTTTAAAAAATATACAAGATGCTTCAAATGATTATTCATGAATGTAAATGCACTTGAAGACAAGGTGATGTATGTTATGGAAAATCTAATAAAGAATCAATCGTTCTTTCTTAAAGTTTATGGACACCAAGATGTTTTTGTCTGAGACCATAGAGAGTAGCTAGTGCTCTGTAGAGAAGTTTGTCCCTTAAGGGCTACCGTAGGAACCATAGACCGTAAAAAAATATGGACGACTGGACATCATCCGTTTCCGCTTGGCAGATTTGAAGCTTTTAGGGCGACCTGCACGGCGCGGACATCTTGGGACCGAGTCTGCGCAGTAGAGCACAGGAAGTAGAGCAGGAAGTACAGTCGCAATATCAAAAGCCCGCCCACACTCGCGCAGATGCAGAACAATTAATTATGTTGGTGTGAAATAAACAGTTATGGAAATGTAGAAATTAAAGCTAAAGCTCTAATCTGCTCCCAAAAATTTCGAAAAAAGTCCGTAGTGCCTCAGTGACAACTTCACTCAGAGAAGCCGTCAGTCTCAGCTGTCAATCATGACGTCACACCCCCCGTTTTTATAGCATCAAATAACTAACTCAAAGTAAACTTATTTTAAAAACGAACACCTGAAATGAAATCATCGTGATGATAACTGCCTTCAGTGACATAAACTAACTTTGGGGAAAAAATATTTGAAGTGTAATTTTATTATTTAGTTTGCCTCGCGTCCATTAGAAAACACAGAGGGGCGGCTATACTGGGACCGGACACCGGGGGGCGATCGAGGAGCGAAAGCTTCAGTAAATGAGAGGGAGACTGCAGGCTTGGTAGGAACACAGCGGCACAAAATGGCGGCTTCCCTGTAGCCCCTTTCACACTGCACGTTGGACCCGCAATATTCCCGGAACATTGCCGGGTCGCCTTCTGTGTGAAAGCAACCACGTCCCGGGATTGATTACCGAACTGAACCTGGGTCGGGGCTCTAGTACCATTGCGGTATTCGACCCGGGACGAGCGCTGTGTGAACAAAAGCCGAAACTAATGCCGCAGCGTGTGCGTAGTTATCGTGCGACTCCTAGAGCTTGTTTTTTCAATAACACAACCCTGCAGTGCCAGAAGAGCTCGTCGGTGTTTTAAACGCAGAGAGTGTTCGTCTACAAAAGAAACTAAAATTAAACAAGCAGAAATGAGCGCAAACTGGACACAAGTCGAGACCACGGAGCTCCTTACTATCCGCGCTGAAGCGGAGATCGCTCGCCGTTATACGTCACATCCGGATGTCACGTGTCAACTCGACCCGGGGCCGTTACGGGTTGTGTGTGAAAGCGCACATATTACAGTATTTCGCTGGCAGTGTGAATGGACCAAATCTAGCGGCCCGGGAACAAATGCTGGGTCGCATTATCCGTGTATTTGCCGGAATCGCAGTGTGAAAGGGGCTTAAGTGGACCCGCAACGGCTCATTCTAAGGTAATAAAAACATAACGGCACATTATGTAAGGACGGAAAACATAGTTATGTATATTATTTTGCATTTCTGTTAATAGATCCTCATAAATACTACACACTGCACCTTTAACAAAATGTACAATAACAGAAATCTGAGCTATGAATCCATCATCTTCCATATTCATGGTGATTCTGAAGTGACTGAGCAGTTTCACCTTCACCTCCTCAGGTTATCATCATGTGGACTTTTGAAGCTTCGGCTGATAAGAGGTAAACGCTCAGATGTTTGCTGACTTCACTGTGATTGTAAAGCAGAATGACACAGCGAAATGCATTTAAGATCGCTAACACTTTACAACAAGGCTATATTTGTTAATGCATAAATGGGGCATTTTTGTGAAGTGTTAGCAAACATTTCCAAGTTAAGGAAAATCTAACGAAATAAAGTGTTAAAAGTGTCCGAGTATTTCAGTTATTAAAAGAATACATTGTTAAATATTTTTACTTAGAATATTATTAATAGTAATATAGTTTATCAAGTGAAATCACGTCCAATTGGTTTTATTATGCATCATATAGCAAGCATAATAATATAGCTTCATTGAACAGATGGGAAAGAAAAAATAATATAACTAATAATAAAAATAATATAATATAATTTTCTAGCTGAAAGAAAATGGATGGCTTGAGGGTGAGTGAATAATGGGATAATTTTCATTTTTGGATAAACTATTTTTTTTATTGCAAAATTCACAATCAAAACAATTCAATATACAACAAATATAAACCATGTTTCAAATCAAAAGGAAAAGTATGTTTCAGTAGGCTACTTTTAGAAATGTAAAGGAAAAGTCTATTGAAAAATAAACCTAAAAGAAAAAGGAAATAGAGAAAAGAGAGGAAAAAGAAAAGAAAGAAGAGGGTACAAAAATATTTTTGGGGGTAAACTATCGCCGACATTTCGCGGTCTTCTCCTCACACGGAGCATGTGCACTGCGCATGCTCCTGACCTAGCGAACAAACCACGCCCACGTCATATCGTCAGAGACTCAAAACGTCAAGCATGTGACGCAGAAAAATCTGATTTTTGCACAGGAACAGCCACATTTCCCGATTAAACGCGATATTATCAGGCATTATGGCGCAGAATATAATGCTGTACTGGGGCACGGGCTCTCCTCCGTGCTGGAGGGTCATGATTGCGCTCGAGGAGAAGCTTCTGCAGGGATATAAACACAAACTTCTGTCGTTTGATAAGAAAGAGCACCAGTGTGCAGAAGTGAAGGCGCTCAACCCCAGAGCTCAGGTGCGTCTGTGTGAGAATTATATGATTGTGTTGCGTGTTTACTATATATGCTACTTTAACGAAGCATCAAACATTTACTAAAGTTTTGTTTTTACATTATTGCTCTTTTATTTTATGTATTTTTTGCAGCTTCCAACTTTGAAGCACGGAGATATCATTGTGAACGAGTCTTTCGCCGCATGTCTCTATCTGGAGGTAAATTAGTCTCATAAACACACAGAGGGGCGTGGCGAGAGCTCAGCGCTAGGAGAAATAAATGGCCAGTTTATACAAACACAATCCGAAAGTTTTATAACTCACCTGTCAAATGTCTGTCTGTCTGTCTGCTCTGCAGGAGAGCCCCAAACAGGTTATGATATAGTCTAAAAGATGCTATGTCATACATAAAATGTCGAAACTACCAGTAGAATGAATAAAAAGAGATTTTGCGCCTATTTCAACCTATAAAATACTAGGTTCATTTATTGAAAACGTACAGTTACCATAACATTATGGTATGCATACAGAACATTAACAACAAATACCGGTAATTCAGGCTAAATTCCAGTGTAGAAATATGGTAACAAATACGTAGCAAACATAGGCTACCAGAAGTGCATTGTAAACACTTAACCATACACGGTGATAATTAGGTTATTGATTCATAATAAAAGGCAACAGACATGTTAGACATCTAACAGACATCTAATAGGCCGCTATTAGAGACCGGCCTTTATTTATCTTCGGTGACAGCGAGACCGGCCAATGTTGGAGACCCCGCCACTAATGGAATACAGGCCAATATTAGAGGATTTACAGTATATATATATATATATATATATATATATATATATATATATATATATATATCAGCAGCGGCTCGTCCATAACTGGGGCGCCGACCTGCCTGCCTGTTTTTATTTGTATTATTATCATTTATTTATAATAATAATTATTATAAATGTTTATATAAAATTTATTTATATAAAAGCCCGACCTCGGGCTTTTCCTGAGGTCGGTTCGATCGAAAGGCTTGGCTAACTAGCTGGCAATCTTTTACTTCCCTTGCTTACTGTTTAAAACGAGTGTGATAGCTCGTGGACACAGACCTGAAACATATAGCTAATATAATTTATCATTATGCGTTTGCACTCTTTCCTATCTGGACACGGAGCATAAAAAACATGCAACTTGTTCATTATCATTATCTGGGAAACTGTTGATTTCTATAGCCCTATTCGGACTGGATTAGTTTAACATGGGGACATGGGGGTAAAGTAATTATTACCAGAGGCTCTCGGTGATTTTAGTCCCGTCCGAATGTGCCATCTCGGTAATCATTACAGACAATGTCAGTAAAGATTACCGAGACTTTTACCTTCTGTAAAAAGGTCCGGAAAAATGACCTGGGGTAATACTAATCCCGTTCGAATAGACCCGCTGTAAAAATGTATGGTAAAATTCCGTCATTGCCTGTTTAAAAGTTAAAAAAAGAGCACATTTTGCGACCTTGGAGGCGCTTGAAGCTTTCGGTTGCGTTGTAGGTGGTGGGGCAAATCTGTGGAAAATGCCCAGTATTTTCCGCATATCATTTAAAGCAAAAAGAAGATCAAAAGCACTTATTAGAGGCACAACACATTTTAGCTCTAGGAAAGTGTCTCTTACCAACATAATCCAATCAGAATCGTTAGACTGGACCTAACTGTTTATTAAAACACATATATATATTGAGACGGAGTTCAGACTGGCGCTCAGGTTGTGTTTGCTCACGTTATAACGGTAACGTCATACACACATGACGTCAAGGAGGTGCGTAAAGCGAGTTACTCCTCCCACTTCTGCTAGTTTTACTAAGATGTCTTATCCCGTGCGAATTGGCAATTAATATTACAAACGTCCTGAGGTAAAATGACTTTACCCCCACGTCCCCATGTAAAACTAATCCAGTCCGAATAGGGCTTATGGCAGTTAAATTAATATTGTATTTTTTATTAGACTATTGGTATTGACTGGATTGAGTTCTTTTATTGGTATAGGCAAGGAACATGGCCTCAGGCGCTCCATAATGCAGGAAATCACATCTACAAAATCATAATAAAAAATAAATATCCCATTTCCGGACAGTTAATGTGATATTGTATGTAATACTTCTTGTTCTCATGGCATTGACAAAATTATGATTGTCAAAACTGAATTTTTGTCATAATTTTGAATTTGTATGTTATAATTTCTGCTTATGTCATAATTATAACTGTTCATGTCATGATTTCTGCTTAGTATGTCAATTTCAACATTATGCAAATGTAAGTCTACTTTTCAATTCATAATTATGAATTAGTATAGCATCACTTCTTATATCAAAATTATGACTTACAAAAGCACTTTTTCTTATATGACGAAAATCTGCATTCACAAAAATATGAAAAATGAAAAATGTGTATTTCAACATTATTGAATGCATTCGTAAAAAGTTTACATGTGTTCGCTCGCAAAATAGCACAAACGTTTTGTGAGTGAACGCACATAAAAATCTTGTGGAATCCGTTTTTATGAAAGAACGTAAAAACATTAAATATATATTTTAAACTTCCGTCATATTTCTTCATTACTGTTAGTTTAGAGGGTCTGTAACAAAAAGAAAATATGACAAAAACATCAATAATTAATTTGTTTTTCTTGTTGTTTTTAATATGTTCCAATGTATACTTTACATGATTTTATGCTTGTAAAAAAAGCAAATAAACATTCACAGCGCTTCACTTTTTCCACATTTAATGTTACAGCCTTATTCCAAAATTGATTAAATATTTTTTTCCCCAGAAAATTCTACAAACAATACCCCATAATGACAACATGAAAGAAGTTTGTTTGAAATCTTTGCAAATGTATTAAAAATAAAAAACAATAAATTTCACAGCCTTTGGTCAGCACTCTGCTAAAGCTCCTTTGGCTCCGATCACAGCCTCAAGTCTTCTTGAGTTTGATGCTCAAGCTTGGCACACACTATTTCTGGGCAGTTTCTCCTGTTCTTCTTCACAGGACCTCTCCAGCTCCATCAGGTTGGATGGGAAGCGTCAGTACACAGCCATTCTCAGATCTCCAGAGATGTTCAGTCGGGTCTGGGCTTTAGTTGGGTCGCTCAAGGACATTCCCAGAGTTGTCCTGTAGCCACTCCTGTGTTATCTTGGCTGTGCTTAGGGTCGCTGTCCTGGAAGATGAACCTTTATCCCAATCTGAGGTCCAGAGGGCTCTGGAGCAGGTTTTCATCAAGGATTCATCTTTCCCTAGATCCGGTTTAGTCTCCCAGTTCCTGCCGTTGAAAACCCCCCCACAACATTATGCTGCCACCACCATGCTTCACTGTAGGGATGTATTGGCCAGGTGATGAGCGGTGCCTGGTTTCCTCCAGACATGACGGTTGCCATTCAGGCCAAAGAGTTCAATCTTTGTTTCATCAGACCAGAGAATGTTGTTTCTCATGGTCTGAGAGTCCTTCAGGAGCCTTTTGGCAAACTCCAGGTGTGCTGTCATGTGTGCCTTTCACAGTCTTCTGTCTGGATATTCTCCCACACAGGCCTGATTGGTGAAGAGCTGCAGAGGTGGTTGTTCTTCTGGAAGGTTCTGCTCCCTCCACATAGTAACGATGGAGCTCATTTTGGAACAAGGCTGTAACCAGTGTTGGGGAAAGTTACTTTGAAAAGTAATCCATTACAATATTGCGTTACTCCTTTAAAAAGTAACTAATTGCGCTACTTAGTTACTTTTTAAGAAAAGTAATGTTGCCGTCCTTTTTCTCACTTTTTCTTTTTGAGGAAATGTAAAGACTCTCACTCCAAAATTGAAATAACAGGAAATGCATATTCACATCTGTACAGTGGACCGCACAACTCTAACAAACCTTTTGGATGTGCTGCCATTCTGGATAATGGAAGAGTAGGACGCAGGAGAATATATATATATTTTTTACAATTTATCAATAAAAAAAATCTAAAGTCATTTTTGCTCTAGTTTAACTGAATCAGTTACTGTCAGCAACAAAGTCTCTGCAATTACTATTTCTCTCAACATCAGGACAGGAGAGCGTCAGTCAATAAATGGGAGAGCAAAGTAACTAGCGTTACTTATTTGAAAAAGTATCTCAGATATTTTGTTGTAAATTTTAAGTAATGTGTTACTAGTTAATTGAAAAAGTAATCTGATTAGATAACTCAAGTTACTTGTAATGCCCCCAACAGTGGCTGTAACATAAAATGCCGAAAAAGTGAAGCGCAGTGAATACTCTCCAGATAATACTTAAAACTCCAAGAAAAATATTAAAACGTTTTTTAAAATTGAACCCATTGAATCCATTCATTTTTTGCAGCGAATGAACAGATGAGTGTCACAGTCTGATCAGTGTTTCTGGTTTCTAGAGTGCGTTCAAGACTCAAGGAGCCCGTCTGATCCCAGATGACCCAGCCGAACAGGCACTCGTCTACCAGCGGATGTTTGAGACCGAAAACCTGCAGAAGAAAATGTGTAAGTGGTTTAAATCATGAGCATACATTTAAAGCAGCCTCATTCACTACACTGAACAGCCAATCAGAGTTCTCGCTCTCATCAAATGCTGAATCGGCCCTAAAAAACACTGACTAGAGCCACACTGAAAAAAACCAATCGGCTGATGCTCAAGAACTTCTGCAAGAACCAATGAGAATATTTTTTTTTTTTAATAATCATCCAGATATTTCCTGTTGAACTCTTGTGTGTGCAGATGACGTGGCCTTCTATGAGTGGGCCGTCCCTGAAGGAGATCGACACGAATCGGCCCTGAAGAGGAATAAAGAGAATTTAATTACCGAGCTGAAACTGTGGGACGGATACTTGGAGAAGGTTGAGTTTTTAACCCTTATAACACTTTTGTTGTCGACAAAAATCTGCTTCTAAATCACTCGTTAAGCTATTTATACCCAAATATTGGATTCAATATTTTTGTCAACTAGTTTGGCCTTATCGTAGGCCTCGTTTATCTGAGCGTATGTACCTCAGTTTGTGAGTGAAAAGGCGTTATTTGGATAATTTTATACATTTTACATAAAATATGAAAAAAATGCACTGTTGATCACACCAGAGTGATTT
Source organism: Pseudorasbora parva (assembly GCF_024679245.1). NCBI lineage: Eukaryota > Metazoa > Chordata > Actinopteri > Cypriniformes > Gobionidae > Pseudorasbora > Pseudorasbora parva. The sequence goes on from NC_090190.1 coordinate 42,769,163, forward strand.
AATGTTCAACCAGGAAATTTGTTTTAAAATACTTTTATTTTGTACAAAATGCCACAAAGTCACGCTTGTGGTGTTCATGGTCAAAAATAACCGGCCAACAACAATAGCTTATAAATCACTTATACTATTTTATCACCAAATATTGGATTCAAGGTGTTGTATTTATTTGTGAAACTGATTGATCGTAGGCCGCACTGATTTGAGGATAGAGTTCATCTCTGTGAAAAAGATTAATTTTGATCAAAATTAAAGCATTTTAAAACAAATTTCCTGGTTAAACATTAAATCACACTGGTGTGATCAACTGTGCAATTTTTTTCATATTTTATGTAAAATTGACAAAATTATCCACAAATAATGCTTTTTTTCACTCAAAAACGAGGTAATGGTACGTCGCTTAAGGAGAGAGGAATAAAGAGAATTTAATTACTGAGCTGAAACTGTACGGATACTTGGAGAAGGTTGAGTTTTTAAATCAAAGTCAGCTCATCAGTTCTATAGCGCTTTATACAATGCAGATTGATTCAAACTGGAAAATTACAGAATCAGTGATTCGAACTTCAACAAAATGACAACAATTCAAATTCGGCTGTAAATCAACCAATTCAGTTGTAGTTTTGTTCTCCTCTGATAGTGTCAATGCAGTCAAATCAATATTAGTGAATGTCTTTCAAACCCTGAGGCATGAAATCAAACCATTTTCTAATGCATTTATTAGTAATATACATGCAATAACTTGCAACAGCAGCCAAAAACAATGACTAGTGGTGGAGTAAGTTAATTCGTCCTTACCATTTATTTTTTAAATCAATTGCATTACAAAAGCAAAGTGGATTATGACTGCCATGTTTGTTAAATTCTTTAATTATGCATTAAATTCTAGAATATGCCATAGGGGTTGCACCAACTAGTCGACTTAACTGCTCTGTCATGACACTTTAAGCTTGACGTCGACTAGTCGCTGGCCTATAGAGGGCGCAACAGGATAAACAATTCCTGACACTCAGGCTCTGTTTTGAACAGTTAAAAATGACAAATAAATGGATACTCCGAGAACTCTCCACAAGACATTACCATTTTTGGTTTGATTACCATGTGGATGCTTAAAATTAATCAGGAGAATGCACGCTTATTGTACCAGCAAGGTAATCATCGCGCTAAACTGCGTGCTGCATTGCATGCACACACATAGCCTGATTACGCGGAGATCGCACGCGCCTCACAAAACCCTTCAGTAGCGCAGAAATGTATTGTCAACATTGTTCTGTGAATTATCAGTAAAATAGCTTAGAAACTGAGAAGTTCTAGCTTATATTTCTTGATAACTAAAACTTACAGCTTCACTATTAGTAGAGAGACGCTGCCAGGTAGAATTAATTCACACACAATCACTCACTAATGCATTCATATACATGTTGTATATACATTGTGCTACTTTATCTGTATCTTATTCAGAATGAGCAGAAATATGTGAGAAATATAACGACCATAAGACAAAAGAACTGATACTAAAGCTGTTTTGTAGGATTAATAACCGTATGAGCAGCGCTGTGTCATATGCTATAGCTGTGCTCAAGAAGACCCGAGTCTCAGCTCGAGGCTCAGGCTTATTTGTTCATTAATGACATCATCAGTGACTAGTCGACGTCGACTTGACTTTCATCACATAAATGTCGACTTAAAAAAAAAAGGAAGTTGTTTAACGCCTAATATGCCATAATATTTGCATCATGAGCCATTAGCATTACACTTGAACCCTTATTTGTCTTCCTAATAAACTCTCATTTGTTCGTCAGATGGGTAAAGGGTCGTACCTCGCCGGCAAGAACTTCACCATGGCGGACGTGGTTTGCTTCCCCGTCATCGCATATTTCCCACGACTTCAGTGAGTGAACTCATTAGCAATCCTTCTCCGAATCCTTCAGCTCAGAGGCTGGTTTAAATGTCATGAACTGGCTTTTTTATGTTTTATCCTGTTGTCTGAGGTCAACTAATGACGTTCGTGTGGTTTTTACATTCAGAAACATCATAACTCATCAGTAATAGGCTATTTTCTACACTGGTTTTGAGGCTCTCTCCTGAACGCTGGGTTCTGATGGGCGTGTCACTGGAGACTTGGAAGTAAACGCCCACGGATAGGATTGGATAAGATTTGCATATTATAATGAGCTTCAGCTCCCTCGTGAGTACACCGTGAGGAATCGTTTTGATTCTCTCACAGGGCTCGCAAAATGTCTTTATCAAACAAACAATGATTTATCTCCAATCCACCCGTGATTGATTGGGTATTTTTTTATTACTTGGCCCGCCCGATCGGTGGATATCAGTGCAGACCACACACATAAGCGCCCGCCGTTCAAATGTCAAGTCAAGAGAGTGAACATTAACAACACGCATTAAGAAAGGAATGTTATTTCACTATTTAAGGTTCACCGGCCTACCGACAGGATGTTTTGGTTGCCCGTCAGGAAAACACACAGCGCTGGGATGTTGGGCTTTGTAAGCCCTGGCCCATGGAAGATATGTCCTGTTAGACACGTACACATAAGATCTGTAAGAACAAATAAGAACTAATCTGCAATACTATTACATATAAAAATCATGTTTTACTCACATAAGTGTGTTGCACCATTCCTGCCGGATCCGATATAGAAGCACAGCATTGTGTTTTAATCTCAATATGTCTGCAAATCCAGCTCGACCTGAGACTTGTTTACAAACGATTCCGCAGTGAAATGAAGCGAACACACGTACATGTCGTCCCCACATGAGCTGGAACCGGCACAATCCACTTTGCGCCACGAGTCAGTGGGCGGGGCTACAGAATCAGAGGAGTTGGTGGGCGGGGCTACAGAATCAGAGGAGTTGGTGGGCTGGGCTACTGAATCAGAGGAGTCGGTGGGCAGGGCTACAGAATCAGTCGAGTTGGTGGGTGGGGCTACAGAATCAGTCGAGTTGGTGGGTGGGGCTACAGAATCAGAGGAGTCGGTGGGCAGGGCTACAGAATCAGAGGAGTTGGTGGGCTGGGCTACTGAATCAAAGGAGTCGGTGGGCAAGGCTACAGAATCAGTCGAGTTGGTGGGTGGGGCTACAGAATCAGAGGAGTCGGTGGGCAGGGCTACAGAATCAGAGGAGTTGGTGGGCGGGGCTACAGAATCAGGAGTTGGTGGGCAGGGCTACAGAATCAGAGGAGTTGGTGGGCGGGGCTACAGAATCAGAGGAGTTGGTGGGCGGGGCTACTGAATCAGAGGAGTTGGTGGGCTGGGCTACTGAATCAGAGGAGTCGGTGGGCGGGGCTACAGAATCAGAGGAGTCGGTGGGCAGGGCTACAGAATCAGAGGAGTTGGTGGGCGGGGCTACAGAATCAGGAGTCGGTGGGCAGGGCTACAGAATCAGAGGAGTTGGTGGGCGGGGCTACAGAATCAGAGGAGTTGGTGGGCGGGGCTACAGAATCAGGAGTTGGTGGGCAGGGCTACAGAATCAGAGGAGTTGGTGGGCGGGGCTACAGAATCAGAGGAGTTGGTGGGCGGGGCTACTGAATCAGAGGAGTTGGTGGGCTGGGCTACTGAATCAGAGGAGTCGGTGGGCGGGGCTACAGAATCAGAGGAGTCAGTGGGCAGGGCTACAGAATCAGTCGAGTTGGTGGGTAGGGCTACAGAATCAGAGGAGTCGGTGGGCGGGGCTACAGAATCAGAGGAGTCGGTGGGCAGGGCTACAGAATCAGAGGAGTTGGTGGGCGGGGCTACAGAATCAGGAGTCGGTGGGCAGGGCTACAGAATCAGAGGAGTTGGTGGGCGGGGCTACAGAATCAGAGGAGTTGGTGGGCGGGGCTACTGAATCAGAGGAGTTGGTGGGCTGGGCTACTGAATCAGAGGAGTTGGTGGGCAGGGCTACAGAATCAGAGGAGTCAGTGGGCAGGGCTACAGAATCAGAGGAGTTGGTGGGCGGGGCTACAGAATCAGAGGAGTTGGTGGGCTGGGCTACTGAATCAGAGGAGTTGGTGGGCGGGGCTACTGAATCAGAGGAGTTGGTGGGCTGGGCTACTGAATCAGAGGAGTCGGTGGGCGGGGCTACTGAATTAGAGGAGTTGGTGGGCGGGGCTACTGAATCAGAGGAGTTGGTGGGCTGGGCTACTGAATCAGAGGAGTCGGTGGGCGGGGCTACTAAATCAGACGTTGTCCATCTTCTGTTGAGGCGGTTTTTCGCCACACACTGACATCACAGCCCGGCGGCTGGTGTCTATAAAAGCTTTTCTTTGACTAACAAGGAAGTTTTCAGCTCTGAAACTTACAGGATATTCTTATATTACCATGACCTTTTATATATCAAAAGCTCAAGGGAAAGTTGAGTTCTCAATTCATCATTAATGTGTTAATGTTTGACTGGTTTGCAGCTGTCCTAAAGAGAGATGTCCTCGACTGATGGAGTATTACGAAATGATGAAGGATCGTCCCAGTGTTAAAGCCAGCTGGCCTCCACACTGGCTGGATAATCCTGAGGGTCAGGACACACTGAAGGACCTGTGAGGAAAAGAGACGTCCCAAACATCCCGGATCACATTTAATATTGCATTACGTTCAGCTTTATATTCAGTGATTACCTTTGATATTTCATATATGTTGGAAGAAACTAACAAAAACATCTGTCTCTCTGACTGATCAATTCACATCTGAGCTCTCGTCTTGTTTGCATTGCATTTATTAAAGTTTGTCCTGTTCAAACAAGATGAGGAAAATATTTGCCATCATTGTCTTTTAGTCTAGTTCTGTAGGCCACACTATCATGGGGAAGACAGCTGACCTGACAGTTGTCAAAAAGACGACCATAGACACCTTGCAGACGGAGGGCGAGACACAAAAGGTCATTGCAAAAGAGGCTGGCTGTTCTCAGAGCTCTGTGTCCAAACACATTAATAGAGAGGCGGAGGGAAGGAAAAGATGTGGTAGAAAATAGAGTACTAGCAATAGGGATAATCACACCCTGAAGAAGACTGAAACAAAACCCATTCAAAAATGTGGAGGAGATTCAAATAGAGTGGACTGCAGCTGGAGTCAGTGCTTTAAGAACCGCTGCGCACAGACGTATGAGAGACATGGGTTTCAGCTTCACATTCCCTGCGAGTTACATGTAGTACTGACATTAAAACGCTGTAAACTTTTTTTCCCCTCGCAGTAATTTTCATTTTGGGTAAACTTTTCACAATGTATAGTCACCATTCACATTAATTATGGCATAATAATTATCAACATTAAAAACAGGGAATTGTAGGAATGTCAGTTTGCGGCTTTTCACTAAAAAACGTAAGATGTATGAGTTATTTTCTTTCTACATTCAAATTAGTATTTTACTGTAAAATGACATGCAAAATTATATCTATTGTAGTTTTCCCTCTACCAAAGACTTTAGATAGACATAACTCATATAACGGCTCCTTACCATGTTTTTAAGGGCATCTGCTGTAAAATCTTCAAGAACTTGTGTAATTTTCCATAGCTTGGGAGTTTTTTGTCTACTGAAAAAAACTTGTCTACTTTGTCTAGTTTTTTTTTCAGAACAACCCATAAACAAATTAAATAAATAATAGTACAATATAATAGTACATGTCTGTTCCTCATAGCCTGGCTTTGAAGAGATGGTGCCGCTGCAACACTCAATATGACGTAATAAGTCCCGCCTTCTAAATAAAAGAGCCAATTGCTGATTGGTAAAGTCACGTGTCACTCGTTGCAGCTGCTGTTAGGGTGTGTTCAAGTCCTCCTGCGATGTTTGTATTTACGGGGTGAGAAGTCGTGTAGTTTGCCGCCATATTGCTTTGGTCGGAGCAAGATGGCGGTGTACGTTCTTTCATTGAAACTCACGAAAATACAGCAAGGTTTTTTTTTGTAGAAAAGAAAGAACAAAGAATGCACATCAGTTGAGTTTTAATATTTTATGTGTTTAATTCATCTATGAAGTCACTTTAAACGGTATCGTTATATACGAGGCTAATTGTTATATTACAGTGCTAAATTACTTTGATGTAAATTACAAAGCATGACAGCTTCACTGCTAAATACCCGTTATATTCAGCTACAGACGTTACATCCATTGATTCCGCCATGTTTCTCATGCATGTTCAACTCGCAAATACGATCTGTGTGACATGACTTGAACGCACCATTAGAAGCTCTGTTTGCTTTATAAAAAAAGGACTGCACATTGGCTGCTCTAAAAAAAGAAACAGCTTTTTAATGCTATTTAAACAAGAAACTATATATATATATATATATATATATATATATATATATATTATTAAACAATAAACATTTTATGTCTGATTTTGTAGCTGTGAGTTCTACAAGCAGTTCTCTTTGAATGGGACTTTGATAATACTTGCTGTTAAAAAACTCTTATAATACCCCTTTTTACCAGATGTCCCCAGAGTGTGTGTGTGAAGGTTTAGCTCAAAATACCCCACATATAATTTTTATAGCATGTTGAAGTTGTCACTTTTTGAGGGTGAGCGAAAATGCGCCTTTTTGTGTGTCCCTTTAAATACAAATGTGTGGCAGCTCCCCGCCCCCTTTCAGAAAGAGGGCGGAGCTTCAAGAGCTCGTGTTAGGAGCTCTGATTACCTCACACACACACACTGAAAATGTCAGAAACTGTTCAGCCTTTTATGATCAAACCGGAGTCGGACAATGATGGAGAGACTCCAGAAGAAGAGACGAAGTTGTGTGTTCCCGGGGGCGGGGTTTATGTAAATTTCAGGGTTAGCGATGTTCATATGTGTTTATGGGTAAGATTAGGTCGATTTTTCACTCTGTTCAGGAGTCAGAAACACATCAAACACGGGCAGCGTTTTACTTCAGAAAGGGTTTATTGCTGGCGGTGAACGCATTTGGATCAACATGGAAAAATGTTACAGTACATAGGCGTTCAATTCTGCCAAACGAGTTCACTACTAAACATCACAGACGAGCGGTGCGAGTGCAAGTGTGTGTTCTGAAATAACAGAGTAAAACTCAACACAAGTTTCTGTTTAAACTAAAACCTGACGAGATCTGAGCGTGTCCTCTGAAACCGTCAGCTTCAGCTGTCTTTCTTAAATTAACATGAACATACAGGAAAAAAACAGACAGCAATCTACAGAAATTACAAAACAAAAGGGCATCAACATTTACAGTCTCGTTCATTGTCAAAGATTTCCACCGTTCTGTACATTTAGAATAAAGCTTGGAGACAGAATGCATCTGGTGTAGATGTCATTTAAATCTAAGTCTTGTTTTCTCATAAAAATCCAATATTAATGGATGTTAAGGTGCAGCATGATGGCTCACATTACAGCTTGAACCAACACAAACTCCTCACACACACACACACACACCATCAGAAGCGGGACAACAAATCAGGCCAAACACACGAATGAGTTCATTATTCTAGTTCCTTCTGTGTCAAAGGCACACTGAAATCTACTATAACATGAAACAAGAAGCGCCAGCAGTGGATTTGCAGTCATAAAACGGGTCGTTTTCCATAAAGCACAGACCCACGTCATTTACAACCAGAATGGCAATATGGCAAAATATATAAAACTCAACAATAGTTTTAAAAAATCTGACGTAACGTCCGAGTCTGTGTGTGTTTTAAAGCTGTTTCCCAATAATCAGACACTATATTGCCAAAAGTATTGGGACGCCCAAATCATTGAATTAATCCAATCTCGTCATGGCCACAGGTGTATAACTCCAGCTCTCGGCCTGCAGACGCTTCTACACACATTAGTGAAAGAATGGGTCGCTCTCAGGAGCTCAGTGAACTCAAGCGTGGGGCCGTGATAGGCTGACACCTGTGCAATAAGGCCATTCCTGACATTTCCTCACTACTAAATGGAGTAAAGCAGCCGCCACTGGACTCTAGAGCAGTGAGACGTGTTCTCTGAGCGACCAATCACGCTTCAGTCTGACAATTCCATGGACACGTCTGGGTTTGGCGAACGAGAGAATGGGACTTGCCTGACTGCATTGTGCCAAGTGTAAAGTTTGGTAGAGGAGGGATTATGGGGGTGGGGCTGTTTTTCAGGGGTTGGCCTCTTAGCTCTAATGAAAGGAACTCTTAATGCTTCACCAAGACATTGTGGACAATTTCATGCTCCTGACTTTATGGGAACAAAGCGTCGCTCCATAAAGACATGGATGAGGAGTTTGGTGTGGAGGAACTGGACTGGCCTGCACAGAGTCCTGAGCTCAACCCGATAGAACAGCTTTGGGATGAATTAGAGCGGAGACTGAGAGCCAGGCCTTCTCGTCCAACATCAGTGCCTGACCTCACAAATGAGCTTCTAGAAGAATGGGCAAAAATCCCCATAAACACACTCCTAAACCTTGAGGAAAGCCTTCCCAGAAGAGCTGGAGCTGTTAGAGAGGGTGGGCCGACTCCATATTAAACCCCACGGATTAACAATGGGATGTGCATGGAAAGGCAGGCGTCACAGTGCTTTTGGGAATATAGTGTGTATAATGCTCTTATCTTATACATTTTACAATAAATAAATCAAAGTGTCCGACCACAGTCGGATCAAAAGAACTTTACTGAGAGTTAAATCTTGATTTCATCACTCCTCTGTGTTTTCTACTCGAGATGAGCTTTAAATAGAAATAATTAAAATGAAGAACCCTGAGTTAGTGTTCAGTCGGGGTGAGAACACACTCTCACCTCATGTTTGACGTCGTTTCACTCATTTGCACTAATTTAAAAAAAGTCACAGTGCAGGCTTGTGATTGGCTGGTGAGGTGTGATGTAATGAGAGGGTGTGGCTTAGAACAGGGGTTTTCAAACTGGGGTCCGGGGACACCTGGGGTCCTCCAGAAGGTTCTCAGGGGTCCGCAGAAAATGTCAGAGAATTAAAAGACAAAGCAAAAATGGATAGTCTATTAATAACTGTTTGCCGTATAAATACTTTTCAGATTTGTGTTTGATTTGAATCTTTCTCACTCTAGTCCCCTTTATCTTGCTTTGTGGGGTTGTAAGGCGATATTCTTACCGCAGTACGTGAGCAGCTTACATAGTTATTGTGAAAGTTGTTTATACAAATAATTTTTCATTGAAAATGTTCTTCTTCGGGTTTATACATCCAACATAGCCAGTTTAAGTTTGGAAACAATATGTTGCATTTATACTAGGGGTGTGCGATATTGACAAAAAATGATATCTCAATATTTTCTGGGATTTTCTCGATAACGATAATTAGACCATTTTTTGCTGAGAGTGTTTATATATATAAATATAAATATATATATATTTTTTTTTTTACTTAACTATATACATGCATCATCTTAAAATTCATAATCATGAAATTATAATAATAAGACACAATAGGGCTGTTACCAATCAAATTAAATGAATAATCAACAAAATTCATCTTCACATTGTAGAGGAAAATTTGAAGTGGCATTTACACTTTACTGTTTAATGACCTTTAAGGTGACAAAGAACCCGCAGTTACGCAAAAATAATGTTTTGATGTTTTAAACACATGATGTTAAATACTGATACTTGAAATTATTTAACATATGAAAAGATTCTTTAAATGCGAAATTAAAACGGCCACTAGGCGGCAGCGAGTCACTGAGATTCAACCGATTCATTCCAACGACTGATTCATTCAGAAACGAATCTTAATTAGTCAATGAATCTTTTATTCAAATGATTCATTCAAAAAGCTGATTCGTTCATTAAGGAAAAAACGCGTGTGCTGCTCAGAGACGCGATTACAGCGCTGTGACTTTGTTATGAACTATTCTCGGCGAGATGCAGAGCTGGACAGTAAAGCTCATTTACTTAAGTTCACTTGTTGAGTCTCTGTGCTTTACTGGAGTATTATTTTTTCTGTAATCTTCTGACTTTAACTTCACTCCATCTGAAAGACAAATATCGTCCTCTTTACTCCACTACATTTCTATCAAGGTCCTCGAAGTGGAAAGTCGTTTCTGTCGCAGCTTAGAAAGTCAGTGATGATTTTTTTCTTCTTTAAAAGGTGTTTGGGTTTTTGCAGAAAGCCTTTCAGGAATCACTCTTGTAGAGTCTCGTGAAGTTCAATGATTTCACAGCATTTATTAAACACTGATTTATAGTTTAGAGCAAAATGGAAGAAGACGGATGTCCAAATGCTCATTTAGTGGAGGATTCACATAAACAAAGTTGATTCTGTCTTCAGTGAAGGTGAACAGTGTGAGAATATCAGATGTGTATCAGTGTATTGGATCCGTGCATTCGGCCTTAAAGTGACAGCAGCTTTATAAAGAGCTTTGTAACTTTTCTACAAGTATTTAAATGAGTTTAAGTTAGTCGTCTGCTAGTGTGTCAGATGGAGCGTCACTGACTGGCTTAAACCATGATGGCATAATGTGCATTTATACAACTATAATACAATAATGCGGCGACATAAAGAAGGACATTTACTTTTGATACTTAAGTACTTTTGAAAACAAATACGTCTGTACTTTTACTCCAGTAAAAATCTGTTTTTACAACTTTCACTTGTAACATTTATAATACTATTTAGAGTAATATTTGACCAGCAGTACTTTAACTTTTACTCAAGTCATGAAGTACTTTGTCCACCTCTGGCCAAATGGAGTAAAAATGGGCAATACTGTGTCTAAAATGTAAGTCACTTAATATTAAATTCCTGTTTAGTAATCTTGTATAAAATCAATATCCTTAGTTATGCTAGATATCTGGATTCTTCCTGTGATATTTATTTAAAATATTAAATGAAATATCAAGACTCATGCAGTGAAAGCGTGAACCCGCACGCAGTCGTCTAAGTAATCCTCAAGACTACATCACGACGTCGTGTAACGTTATGCACACACACACTCTCTGGGTGTGTGTGTGAGGGATATACTCGAAAATGTCAGATCACACATCGTTAAAACAACAATTACGATATTATCGCAGACGATGCATATCGCACACCCCTAGTTTATACTCTCACACTTGCTTTTTATCGAACAGTTTAAATGTCATTCATAGGAAGGGGATCCCTCATATAGGTTCATAATATTTGGGGGTCCTTGGCATCATAAAGTTTGAAAACCCCTGGCTTAGAATATAAATGGCTCTGTATATGATCAGCCGATTGGTTATAAAGGTGTTTGTACTGTGGTATTGTGGGTATTCTGCTGTCCTGAGGTGAGTTCAGTGTGGTTCAGTCAGGACGTCCATTACACCGGCATCTCAGATGTGTCGAATCCCAGAGCCTGAGCTTCTTCTGGGGTCAAACCGCCCTTCAGAGTCCTTCTCACTGAGACACAAGAACAATCACCAGTATTAGCCCATTTCATTTACTACAGGAACTGGTTATTAACCCTATAAACCCCACTGTAATACATGAAAAACATAAATCTGACTGATAGTTCAGACTCTTTTATCCAGTAAACACAGCAAAAAATGCTCTTCTTACTTAGTATTATTACATTAAGAAACATTTAGTAGACAAGTTAAAATTATTGTCTTATTTTTGGGGAAACAATAACTCAAAAAGAAGAGAGTTTTTGTTTAAAATAAGATAAATAATCTGCCAATGGGGTAATAGTATAGGGAGATTAAGCCCAAAAAATTGGCCTTTGACTTCAAGTCATGATGCAAAGGTCCCCTTTGGTATGGAAGTATCTTAGGGTCATACAAATACATTTATCCTAAGACACAAGTGAGATCATAATTTGTATTGTTTACAGAAATAAACAGGTTTTTTTTTTTAAATGTGCTGAAAATACTCTAGAGCTCATATCTTTGCTTCTGTTATCGCTATAATGACAAATTTGGTGTCAAAGTGTACATTTTTGGGGTCAGGGAATCCAATAAAATTGGTTTCAAGTTTTTTAAAAACTAAATATTTCCCCATACTATGACATCTGGAGGTAAATATGCACATTTCACTTAAAAATGATGTCATCATAGTGACTTTTTAATTATATTTTCCTTTCAAAAACTTGAATTTTGTATTTAAGCAGTGCAGCTACCTCTGTGCATTACATTTGTCCTAAGTAGCAAGATATTTTGATGAAAATATGAAAAATAATTATAAGAAAAATAATCTTGTGTTGATGTTTGAAGATCGTTTACACTCATCTTTTTTTTCTAACGTTACTTATTTCAGCGCGCGTGCAGACAGGGTTGCCAAGTGTTTACAACAAAACCCGCCAACTACTAGCCCTAATCAAGCCCAAAAGCTTCTCGGGGGGGTTCTTCGGGGGAAAAATAGCGTTTGGGGGGTAAAATGTGTCAAACCGCGGACATGGAAAACAACCGGCGGGATAACCGCAGACTTGGCAACACACTGCAGTTGAGCTCTGCTGACATTTGAGAAATAACGTTATGTGTCGTTCCGCTGCTCTGATTGGTTGTCGGTCTGTCCAATCGAGTTCTTACCTTGTTTTCATGAAACACGCCCCATAATTACAGCCCAATGAAGCACAGACTCATATTCTGACTAGACTTGGGTATGACCCCGTTAGGCTATAATTTTCCCATCAGCGCATCCCTAATGATGTGAAGTTTTAGGAGATGGACGTACGTGATTTGCGGTTAGCGCGAGAGCGTCGTCGCTCGCGGGGCTGAGCTCGCTCACGGGGACTCTGAGTGGCTGAGCGAACGATCCTCTCCATGATCTCATCGGCTGCGTCGTCCGTCACACACGGGGACTCTTCGTTCGCAGCAGCCAATGGGGTGCGGCCTACAGAGAGAGAGAGAGAGAGACACATGAGAGAGTGTGTGTGTGAGAGAGTGAGTGAGTGTATGTGTGTGTGTGTGTGAGAGTGAGTGAGTGAGTGTATGTGTGTGTGTGCGAGTGAGTGAGTGAGTGAGTGAGTGAATGTGTGTGAGTGAGAGTGAGTGAGTGAGTGAGTGAGTGAGTGAGTGAGTGAGTGAGTGAGTCAGTGTGTGTGAGTGAGTGACTGAGTGAGTGTGCGAGTGAGTGAGTGAGTGAGTGAGTGAGTGAGTGAGCATGTGTGTGAGTGTGCGAGTGAGTGAGTGAGTGAGTGAGTGAGTGAGTGAGTGAGTGAGTGAGTGAGTGAGTGAGTGAGTGAGTGTGCGAGTGAGTGAGTGAGTGAGTGAGTGAGTGAGTGAGTGAGTGAGTGAGTGAGTGAGTGAGTGAGTGAGTGAGTGAGTGAGTGAGTGAGTCAGTGTGTGTGAGTGAGTGACTGAGTGAGTGTGCGAGTGAGTGAGTGAGTGAGTGAGTGAGTGAGCATGTGTGTGAGTGTGCGAGTGAGTGAGTGAGTGAGTGAGTGAGTGAGTGAGTGAGTGAGAGTGTATGTGTGTGAGTGTGCGAGTGAGTGAGTGAGTGAGTGTGTATGTGTGTGAGTGTGCGAGTGAGTGAGTGAGTGAATGTGTGAGTGAGTGAGTGAGTGAGTGAGAGTGTATGTGTGTGAGTGTGCGAGTGATTGAGTGTGTATGTGTGTGAGTGTGCGAGTGAGTGAGTGAGTGAGTGAGTGAGTGAGTGAGTGAGTGAGTGAGTGTGTATGTGTGTGAGTGTGCGAGTGAGTGAGTGAGTGAGAGTGTATGTATGTGTGTGAGTGAGTGAGTGAGTGAGTGAGAGTGTATGTATGTGTGTGAGTGAGTGAGTGAGTGAGTGAGTGAGAGTGTATGTATGTGTGTGAGTGAGTGAGTGAGTGAGTGAGTGAGTGAGTGAGAGTGTATGTGTGTGAGTGAGTGAGTGAGTGAATGAGTGAGTGTGCGAGTGAGAGTGTATGTATGTGTGTGAGTGAGTGAGTGAGTGAGTGAGTGAGTAAGAGTGTATGTGAGTGAGTGAGTGAGTGAGTGAATGAGTGAGTGTGCGAGTGAGAGTGTATGTATGTGTGTGAGTGAGTGAGTGTGCGAGTGAGTGAGTGAGTGAGAGTGAATGTGTGTGAGTGAGTGAGTGAGTGAGTGAGAGTGTATGTGTGTGAGTGAGTGAGTGAGTGAATGAGTGAGTGAGTGAGAGTGTATGTGTGTGAGTGAGTGAGTGAGTGAATGAGTGAGTGTGCGAGTGAGAGTGTATGTATGTGTGTGAGTGAGTGAGTGTGCGAGTGAGTGAGTGAGTGAGAGTGAATGTGTGTGAGTGTGCGAGTGAGTGAGTGAGTGAGAGTGTATGTGTGTGAGTGTGCGAGTGAGTGAGTGAGTGAGAGTGTATGTGTGTGAGTGTGCGAGTGAGTGAGTGAGTGAGTGAGTGAGTGAGAGTGTATGTGTGTGTGCGAGTGAGTGAGTGAGTGAGTGTGTGTGTGGCTCACCTCGGCTGGCTCGTGTGCGCATGCGCGTCCGCAGGACCGGAAGAACAGTGCTGTCGCTGCTGTCGCTGCTCTGCAGGCTCGTCTTCAGCACAGCCTTCATCATCTGCTGATGTTCTGCGGCGTCTTCAGCGTGACACAAACCCTGCGGCTCCGTCTGCGGCCCGACAGGAGGAGCACTGCTGCTGCTCACACACACACGACCCGTCGCCTGGACACACACACACACACACACACACACACACACACACACACGCACGCACACACACACACACACAGAGACCGTCACTGACTAGACGAGAACATCTCTAGACATGAAAATCAAAAATGAGAATCCTGTCGGTAATATATAAGAGGGTTTTGGTTCGTGAGGTGAAAATAGTTAATTAATTAATACAGTAATTAGAGATAATAAATAAAATAAAAATAATAAAAATATAAAAACAATTAGATTAAATTAAAACAATTAAAATAATGATAAAATAAAAAAACGAATTAACGCAAATAAGTCATATTAAAATAAAAACAAAACAGTAAAATATATAAAATCATTCAAATAAATAATTTTAAGTAAAAGCAATCAAAATAAAGCACTAAAAGTAATAAGAATCACTAATATTTAAAATTAAAAACAATAAAATTGAAAAAATGTACTAAAATTAATAAAATCATGCATTTAAAATAAATAATGTTAAAATAAATTTTTCAAAATAAATTAATAAATGAAATAAACAATTAAAATTACGCATTTAAACATTTTAAAATAATTCAAATTATATCCAAATAAATATAAAAATAAAACACTTCATTTGTTATAGACCTGCGTGTCGTGACCATCAGAAAACCATGAACATGTGAATGTGTTGGTAAATAAATATTAAACTTCAAATGTAAACACTTCAGCTGATAAAAAAACTGTGCACAGATAGACTGCAGTTAATCTATAATCGACATGAACCTGCAATCGTCAACATAACCTACACACACATACACACACCAGACCAAATCAAGACAAAACACTGCAGAACATTTCAGGGTTAGCAAATCTGAACAGGTTATACAGTGAGACTCGATCAGTGGAGCTGTGAGTGCTAACAAACATCGAGTTATTGAGACATAAACGGTTATTATCTGGCAGACAGAGAGCAGAACAAACACACCCTCATACCTCACTGTCCTCTTCATCATCAGTCTGTAGTGAGAAAGAGAGAAATCAAGAATGAACAGACTCAAGAAGAGCGTTACTGATTATGGGAAAACAATGAATAATCAGAACTATAGCCCCGCCCACATCACAGAATAATCAGCACTATAGCCCCGCCCACACCATTGAATAATCAGAACTGTAGCCCCGCCCACATCACTGAATAATCAGCACTATAGCCCCGCCCACACCATTGAATAATCAGCACTATAGCACCGCCCACATCACAGAATAATCAGCACTATAGCCCCGCCCACACCATTGAATAATCAGAACTGTAGCCCCGCCCACATCACTGAATAATCAGCACTATAGCCCCGCCCACACCATTGAATAATCAGCACTATAGCACCGCCCACATCACAGAATAATCAGAACTATAGCCCCGCCCACATCACTGAATAATCAGCACTATAGCCCCGCCCACACCATTGAATAATCAGCACTATAGCCCCGCCCACATCACTGAATAATCAGCACTATAGCCCCGCCCACATCACTGAATAATCAGCACTATAGCCCCGCCCACACCATTGAATAATCAGCACTATAGCACCGCCCACATCACAGAATAATCAGCACTATAGCCCCGCCCACACCATTGAATAATCAGCACTATAGCACCGCCCACATCACAGAATAATCAGAACTATAGCCCCGCCCACATCACGGAATAATCAGCACTATAGCCCCGCCCACATCACTGAATAATCAGAACTATAGCCCCGCCCACACCATTGAATAATCAGCACTATAGCATCGCCCACATCACAGAATAATCAGCACTATAGCCCCGCCCACATCACAGAATAATCAGAACTATAGCCCCACCCACACCATTGAATAATCAGCACTATAGCATCGCCCACATCACAGAATAATCAGCACTATAGCCCCGCCCACATCACGGAATAATCAGCACTATAGCCCCGCCCACACCATTGAATAATCAGAACAATAGCCCCGCCCACATCACAGAATAATCAGAACTATAGCCCCGCCCACACCATTGAATAATCAGCACTATAGCCCCGCCCACATCACAGAATAATCAACACTATAGTCCCGCCCACATCACAGAATAATCAGAACTATAGCCCCGCCCACACCATTGAATAATCAGCACTATAGCCCCGCCCACATCACAGAATAATCAGCACTATAGCCCCGCCCACATCACGGAATAATCAGCACTATAGCCCCGCCCACATCACGGAATAATCAGCACTATAGCCCCGCCCACATCACAGAATAATCAGCACTATAGCCCCGCCCACATCACGGAATAATCAGCACTATAGCCCCGCCCACATCACAGAATAATCAACACTATAGTCCCGCCCACATCACAGAATAATCAGAACTATAGCCCCGCCCACACCATTGAATAATCAGCACTATAGCCCCGCCCACATCACAGAATAATCAACGCTTTGCGTTCACACTGGCATTTTTAACAGCGAACCTAAAGGTCCCGAACCAAAGGCTCAGGGAGACGCTCACAACCTGATTGGTCGGCTTATATGACGTAGGAGCTGCTTACCGAACACTCAGAACAACGCTGTGCCGGATTAAACACCATTATTTTATGCGTGTACATATGGCATTATTTTGCCCGCTGAGAACTCTTGAAGAGCTCATAAAATGTTCAAAACATTCAAAACAGCAGCAGGATTTCCTCCGTTGTGCAGAACAGAGACGGCCGTTCTGTCGTCTGTACCTGCTAATAATGGGCAACACAGGTCCTCTGATGAGGAGAGCCAGGTTTGCTTTTTGTGCGTTTTTCTAGCATTTTCGAAACATGCTCGTCTGACCAAATATTGATGAGGCTCTTCCTCGTTGCTCCACGTTTGTCCTCTAACGTTAACGTTACTCATTTTGGATCTTTCCGCGTCGTCACATCAGCTGACTATGCGTCTCATCTTGTGACATCACGTCCGGTTTTTGGTCCGTTTACATGTCTTTGGTCCGTGTTGCGTTCATATATCAATCGAACCGCACCAGAGTTGGTTTGGAAGCGGACCGAGGCTCATCTTTTTAGCGCTCTCGGTCCGCTTGTTTGGTGCGCTCCAGGGTTCAGATGGCAGCGTTCACATGTGTTCAAATGAACCGCACTAACCGAGCAATCGCACCAGGGTTCGTTTTAATCCAACCACACATGACAAGTGTGAACACACCCTAAGTCATATTTTTTATGTTTCAAACAGCAGATCATGCGCTCGCAAGGGGTTTGATTTCCAACAACACAAAACATGGCGATGTTAACCTCAGGTAGTGTTTATGTGCTTAATTTAATGTTAAAAGTGTGTAATGTTACTTTGAATATCATTTAGCACTCCCAGTTTTGTCATACTAAAAGCAGCAACGGATAATTCACCTCAGATCTCGAAATTAAACACACTGAAACAAAAGCGTTCAAACCGTGAACAACGAACAAACAATAGGCCTATTCTACGACAGCGATTGTTTTAGTAACTCAGTGTGTATTTTAATAGTTTAAATGGTGTAATATTTGTAAATTTGATAATGTAGACTTCACTTTAGACTACATTTCCTTGCAAGGTTATTCTCTGGTGCCGCTAGAGCTCCGCCCACTCGCTGTTCTGATTGGCTGGGGTTTTTGATTGATTTGCTGCATCTCGTAGTCGCGTCTGGTGTGGACAGACAAGTTGCTTTTCGCTGGAATCTTATCACGTCACGTGTAGTTAGGACACGGTTCTCGGCTCATGTGGAGCGTCTGACCTGTGTGTGTGTGTGTGTGTGAGATGAGTCTGACCTGTGTGCTGAGGTCGGTGATCATCTTGCCGCGGGTTTTGTTCCTCTCTCTGTGGTCGGCCCGCTTCTGCTTCTGCTGCAGGACCCGATCTCTGGTGGTTCTGAACTCCAGAGCAAACTCACTGAGCATCTTACTGAAGCGCGTCACACTCATCTCACGCACACTGTAGAGCGGCTGGCCCAGGAACAGCAGGAACGAGTGGAACCTGCACACACACAGACACCTTCAGAGTGTGTGTGTGTGTGTGTGTGTGTCTGCAGGAACGAGTGGAACCTGCACACACACAGGCACCTTCAGAGTGTGTGTGTGTGTGTGTGTGTGTGTGTGTGTCTGCAGGAACGAGTGGAACCTGCACACACACAGGCACCTTCAGAGAGTGTGTGTGTGTGTGTCCTCACCTGTTCATGATCCTGCGGTGCACTATCTTCAGGATGATGATTCTCTCGGCGCAGTCCTTCAGGAAGTCCGACATCTTCTGCTTCAGCGCCGGCTTCATCTCGTGCTTCGCGATGACTTTCAGATGGTCCCATGATGCTTTGCAGCGCCTCTCCATCTGAGTCAGGTTCTCCTGCAGCTGCTCGAAGTCCACCTGCAGAACGACACACACACACACGTCTGGTTCACTATCTTTGTGGGGACATTCCATAGGCGTAATGGTTTTTATACTGTACAAACCGTATTTTCTATCCCCTTACACTGCCCATAAACCTACCCATCACACACACACACACACACACACACACACACACACACACACACACACACACACACACACACACACACACACACACACACACACACACACAGCCCCTAAACCTACCCATCACACACACACACACACACACACACACACACACACACACACACACACACACACACACACACACACACACACACACTGCCCCTAAACCTACCCATCACAGGAAACATTCTGCATTTTTACTTTCTCATAAAAACTCCTCCTGTGTGATTTATAAGCCTTTTGTAAAGTGGGGACCGCTGGCTGCTGATCTCAGGTTTGACTATCCTTACGGGGACATTTGGTCCCCACAATGTAATATAAACAAAGACACACACACATTCACAGAAATACATACACACACTCACATATCCACAGACATACACACACGTCTGAGAGTACTTTGAGAAGCAATCACACACAACTCACATACACACACACACACACACCTTAGCCGAGCGTGTGACGGCTCCGATCTCGGAGTAGAGGTCTGTGCTCTCGGGGAAGTTTTCCACCACCACACTGCACACGTGATGAAGGAGAGACTGCTTGTGGACCGTATCCTTCACTTCAGGAACCTTCTCCAGGTAACTCAGGTCGAAGCCTTTCGCCTGCACACACACACACACACACACACACACCAGCATCATCATCACACCTCTGCGTCACTTGATCAGTGCCATCACTGCAAAAACATGCTTTTCTTATTCAGTATTTTTGTCTTGTTTCTAGTCCAAATGTCAAAAAATTCTTAAAACAAGAAGTATTTACTAGACAAGCAAAAGTAATTGTCTTGTTTTGGGGAAAATAACTCAAAATGAAGAGAGTTTTTGCTTAAAATAAGATAAATAATCTGCCAATGGGGTGAGAAAAATAATCTTAATTCAAACAGAAAACAAGATTATTTTTCTCACCCCATTGGCAGATTATTTATCTTATTTTAAGCAAAAACTCTCTTCATTTTGAGTTATTTTCCCCAAAACAAGACAATAATTTGTACTTGTCTAGTAAATGTTTCTTAATGTAAGTATTTTTAGATGTTTGGACTGGAAACAAGACACAAATACTGAGTAAGAAAAGCAGTTTTTGCAGCGATGGGATATTTCCCAGTGTGTGTGTAGTCTCACGTTGGAGCCGTTGAGGAAGTTTCCGATGGCCAGAAGAGTGGACAGGATAAACCTCAGCGTTTTGTTTTTCTCCAGCTGATCCATGCCCTCCTTCAGGTCCTGTAGTGGCTCAGCCACTTCCTGTCAGAGTGGAAACACTGCATCATTAATGGACTGACCGAACCCCAGTGACATTAGCTTTTGTCACACAAAGAAAACACTGACATGATTCGAATATGATAAAGGGTCGGGAAAAAACACATTTGTGTCCACCAAAGCGTTTTTAGCTCTGCTGAAATCACGGCGCTTCCATTGAAAACAATAGAAACCGCAAACCAGCTGCGTGAAAAAAACTCTTTGGTGGACACACGGCCTAAAGGAAGTGTGTGTAAGATTGTGGCCATAACTGGTACTGCAAACACTTTCAGATGACTGTAGAGCGGTGTCTCCCCCTCCCCCTCCGCCTGACTCGAGGTTACCAGATTGGCTGCAGGATCAGCAGAACATCTGTAGATCTGCAGCTGTGGTACCTAGAGCAGATCTGGCAACCCCAAACACTACTGACTCGTGATTGGTGGATAGGTGGAGGGCGGAGCTTCAGGCCAAAACACAACATGACATCATCAACATCAGTTGAGGGCTGCAACAACAACTTTATAATGACAATATCCTGCCGCACTACTGTTGGCAGCGACAGAAGTGTTTGAAATGAACATGGTTTCTTAATGTCTAGACATATCAGGGCCATTTTAGGATTCATTGAAATACATTTCTTAGGGTCAGTTCACCCAAAAATGTGCATTGTGTGATTAATTCCTCCTGTGGTTGGCCACCCGTCAGGCCCCCGTTCATCTTCACACACAGATGAAGATATTAGTGTTGAAATCCGATGGCTCAGAAAGGCCTTCATTGACACCAATGTCATTTCCTCTCTCAAGACCCATAAAGGCACTAAAGACGTCGTTACAAAGCCCATCTCACTACAGCGGCTCTACAATCATTGATGAAGAGGCCAGAATAGAGTTAGTGCGCAAAAAAGGTGAAATAACACAAATACTGTGTACTGCAGAAAGCGATCGTTTCGTGTCTTAAGACATCAGTGTGTCGTCAGGAGCAGCAGGGTGTGTGTGTGTGTTGTCTAAGCATGTTTTTTTTACTCTAATAGAAATACACCCCATTGACATGCATTATACGAGCAACGGCTGAGTTAAAAATCTTAATTTGTGTTCTGATGAAGAAACACACACACCTACAGTCTTGTTCAAAATAATAGCAGTACAATGTGACTAACCAGAATAATCAAGGTTTTTAGTATATTTTTTATTGCTACGTGGCAAACAAGTTACCAGTAGGTTCAGTAGATTGTCAGAAAACAAACAAGACCCAGCATTCATGATATGCACGCTCTTAAGGCTGTGCAATTGGGCAATTAGTTGAAAGGGGTGTGTTCAAAAAAATAGCAGTGTCTACCTTTGACTGTACAAACTCAAAACTATTTTGTACAAACATTTTTTTTTCTGGGATTTAGCAATCCTGTGAATCACTAAACTAATATTTAGTTGTATGACCACAGTTTTTTAAAACTGCTTGACATCTGTGTGGCATGGAGTCAACCAACTTGTGGCACCTCTCAGCTGTTATTCCACTCCATGATTCTTTAACAACATTCCACAATTCATTCACATTTCTTGGTTTTGCTTCAGAAACAGCATTTTTGATATCACCCCACAAGTTCTCAGTTGGATTAAGGTCTGGAGATTGGGCTGGCCACTCCATAACATTAATTTTGTTGGTTTGGAACCAAGACTTTGCCCGTTTACTAGTGTGTTTTGGGTCATTGTCTTGTTGAAACAACCATTTCAAGGGCATGTCCTCTTCAGCATAGGGCAACATGACCTCTTCAAGTATTTTAACATATGCAAACTGATCCATGATCCCTGGTATGCGATAAATAGGCCCAACACCATAGTAGGAGAAACATGCCCATATCATGATGCTTGCACCTCCATGCTTCACTGTCTTCACTGTGTACTGTGGCTTGAATTCAGAGTTTGGGGGTCGTCTCACAAACTGCCTGTGGCCCTTGGACCCAAAAAGAACAATTTTACTCTAATCAGTCCACAAAATGTTCCTCCACCTCCGCAAATTGTAACCTCTTCTGCACATGCCTTTTTTTAACAGAGGGACTTTGCGGGGGATTCTTGAAAATAGATTAGCTTCACACAGACGTCTTCTAACTGTCACAGTACTTACAGGTAACTCCAGACTGTCTTTGATCATCCTGGAGGTGATCATTGGCTGAGCCTTTGCCATTCTGGTTATTCTTCTATCCATTTTGATGGTTGTCTTCCGTTTTCTTCCACGTCTCTCTGGTTTTGCTCTCCATTTTAAGGCATTGGAGATCATTTTAGCTGAACAGCCTATCATTTTTTGCACCTCTTTATAGGTTTTCCCCTCTCTAATCAACTTTTTAATCAAAGTACGCTGTTCTTCTGAACAATGTCTTGAACGACCCATTTTCCTCAGCTTTCAAATGCATGTTCAACAAGTGTTGGCTTCATCCTTAAATAGGGGCCACCTGATTCACACCTGTTTCTTCACAAAATTGATGACCTCAGTGATTGAATGCCACACTGCTATTTTTTTGAACACACCCCTTTCAACTAATTCAACTAATTGCCCAATTGCACAGCCTTAAGAGCGTGCATATCATGAATGCTGGGTCTTGTTTGTTTTCTGACAATCTACTGAACCTACTGGTAACTTGTTTGCCATGTAGCAATAAAAAATATACTAAAAACCTTGATTATTCTGGTTAGTCACATTGTACTGCTATTATTTTTGAACAAGACTGTACATCTGGACGCCCTGCAGATAAACATCACAGGCTCATTTTAGGTTCTGTCGCTCACCTTCTCCGTGGCTTCGTAGTCGAGTTTGAAGGCCCAGAGCTGCAGGCGAGCCGAGAGCTCACTGATGGAGGACAGAGTCAGCAGGAACTGCTCCGCACTGCCCAGAGGAACATCAGGGTTCACCAGCTGAGCCTCCTGGATCTTCTGCGTCTCTTCTTCTGTAGGAACCATCGTCAGGATTTTCTACAGCAGAGAGAGAGAGAGAGAGAGAGAGAGAGAGAGAGAGAGAGAGAGAGAGAGAGAGAGAGAGAGAGAGACAGAGAGAGAGAGAGAGAGAGAGAGAGAGAGAGAGAGACAGAGAGAGAGAGAGAGAGAGAGAGAGAGAGAGAGAGAGAGAGAGAGAGAGAGAGAGAGAGAGAGAGAGAGAGAGAGAGGGGAGAGACAGAGAGAGAGAGAGAGAGAGAGAGAGAGAGAGAGAGAGAGAGAGAGAGAGAGACATACACGTTTTCAACACTGCAAAAAATGCTATTTTTTGTTTTTAATCTTCTGACTCAGTCATTTTGTCTTGTTTCCAGTCTAAATATCTAACAATTCTTAAATCAAGATGCATTTACTAGATCAGTAAAATGACATAAGATATTTTTTCTTGTTTTGTTGAAAATAATATCTAAATGAAGAGAGTTTTTGCTTAAAACAGGCAAAATGATCTGCCAATGGGGTGAGAAAAATAATCTGATTTCTGATTGAAATCTTGTTTCCTGTTTCCGTCCCAATCAGAAATAAGATTATTTTTTCCAGAAAAAAAAACTAAATAAGAAGAGCATTTTTTGCAGTGCACATTATTCCCCGATCCTCATGCCTCAGAAACGTTAAACTCTAGCGTTGTGAATGTACCTCGATGCCTTCTTTGTTGAGCGCGTACTCGTCAAAGTTCATTATGGCGGTTTTGATGGTGCGCGGCGGCGGGAGAACCGTCAGGCCGATGTTGATGGAGTTGCTGCGTTTGGAATCCAGAATGATGATCTCCTGCCGCTTCCCATCCGCTGCGGTTTTCTGTTCAACACACACACACACACACACACACACACACACACACACACACACACACACACACACACACACACACACACACACACACAAACGTTAGGTTTTTGTGAATTGTGGGGACTTTCCATAGGCGTAATGGGTTTTATACAGTGCAGACCATACATTCTATCCCCCAACAGTGCCCCTAAACCTACCCATCACACACACACACACTGCCCCTAAACCTACCCTTCACAGGAAACATTCTGTATTTTTACTTTCTCATAAAAACTCCTCCTGTGTGATTTATAAGCCTTTTGTAAAGTGGGGCCATGGGTAATGTCCTCATATTTCACCCTCTCCTGTAATACCTGTGTCATACCCATGGCATTATACACATTTGTGTCCTCATATGTCACAAAAACATGCCAAACACACATACACACACACACACCCTACCCCTAAACCTACCATCACATAAAACATTCTGCATTTTTACATTGTCAAAAAACATCCCTTAGTATGATTTAAAATATGTTTTCCTCATAGGGACCAAAAAATGTCATATATTGTCATCTTTCTGGGAACATTTTACCACCATAACGTAGGGTTTACCAGCACACACACACACACACACACACACACACACACACACACACACACACACACACACACACACACACTCTTCCTGCTCACCTTAGCCACGGGCATCTCCTTTGATTTGCTCTCAAACAGATGCTCCAGTTTAGCGGTGTCCAGTTTGACCGGCTCCAGTCTGGCCCAGAGCGACTCCTGGCTGCGCTTATGGCTGCGGAAGATCCAGTCAGCCGGCCGCACTTCACTCCAGAACAGCCTGATGGTCTTCTTCCGCTTCTGGAGGAGTGAAGGGGGCGGAGCCTGCTGCTGTGGAGGGGGCGGAGCCTGGCCGGAGGAGCACGGAGGGGGCGGAGCCTGGCCGGAGAAGCACGGAGGGGGCGGAGGCATGCGGATGCTAAAGATGGGCGGAGGCGGAGGGCAGGCGAACATTGGGGGCGGGGCCGGAAGGTTAAAGGGGCAGGGTGGAGGAGGGGGCGGAGCCAGCAGATCCCCAGAGCTTAGCAAACCTCCAGAATCCAGCACGTCCTGATCGTCCTCGTCCCCGAGGTCGGTGAAGTCGATGTCTCCGATGCGCAGCTCGCGCGGGCTCGCCATCAGCTGGTCCCAAATGCAGTCCGACTCCTTTTTCAGAGGCGTTTGTGGTGGCGATTGTGGTGGAGGTTCCTGCAGTTCTATTGGTGGAGAAGTGAGGCCCTTCACCAGTTCTCCGAATCGCTCGGCGAACGCCCGCACGTTGCTTTGCGTCTCGACTTTTGAGTCTCCGTCTGCCGCACACACACTCTCTTCCTGAGCCGCCGCGGACGAATCCTCCTTCTCTCCTCCGTCTCGCTCTTCTTCATCCTCCTCTTCCTCCGAGGGCTTTTTGCTCTGCGAGTAGAGCATGTCCAGCATGAAGAGTTTGCTGTCGAGGATCTTGTTTCGCTGCTCATTCACGCTCTGAGTCCACTGACCTGCAGCAAACACACACAAACACACACACACACGTTAGGTTTTTGTGAATTGTGGGGACTTTCCATAGGCGTAATGGATTTTAACTCTGTGTCTCATTGAGCAGCGCCTCCGTTCAGGAAATCCATTCCACTGCCGCTAGCAGTCACGCAGGCAGGAATCACTGCTGGAGTCATTTCAGCAGGCAACGTTAAAGCGCAGACATGGCTCCTGGATATCGGATTTCTCTGCTGGTTAGATCGGGAAAGTCCGATACGTGAATTACGCTGGTATCTTTTCTGATACCGATACTGGATCAGCCCTATCCCTAATATGCAGTAGTGAGTGTTATATGCCCTAATAAACACACTCACATAAAGGATTATTAGGAACACACACTAATACTGCGTTTGACCCTTTCTACTTCAGAACTGCCTTAATTCTCCGTGGCATTGATTCAACCAGGTGCTGAAAGCATTCTTTAGAAATGTCGGCCCATATTGATAGGAGAGCATCTTGCAGTTGATGGAGATTTGTGGAATGCACATCAACAAGGTACAGTCAACTCATTGTCATGTTCAAGAAACCAATCTGAAATGATTCGAGCTTTGTGACATGGTGCATTATCCTGCTGGAAGTAGCCATCAGAGGATGGGGACATGGTGGTCATAAAGGGATGGACATGGTCAGAAACAATGCTCAGGTAGGCCGTGGCATTTAAACGATGCCCAATTGGCACTAAGGGACCTAAAGTGTGCCAAGAAAACATCCCCCACACCATTACACCACCACCACCAGCCTGCACAGTGGGAACAAGGCATGATGGATCCATGTTCTCATTCTGTTTACGCCAAATTCTGACTCTACCATCTGAATGTCTCAACAGAAATAGAGACTCATCAGACCAGGCAACATTTCTCCAGTCTTCAACTGTCCAATTTTGGTGAGCTTGTGCAAATTGTCGCCTCTTTTTCCTATGTGTAGTGGAGATGAGTGGTACCCGGTGGGGTCTTCTGCTGTTGTAGCCCATCCGCCTCAAGGTTGTGTGTGTTGTGGCTTCACCAATGCTTTGCTGCATACCTCGGTTGTAACGAGTGGTTATTTCAGTCAAAGTTGCTCTTCTATCAGCTTGAATCAGTCGGCCCATTCTCCTCTGACCTCGAGCATCAACAAGGCATTTTCTCCCACAGGACTGCTGCAGACTGGATGCTCTTCCCTTTTCACACCATTCTTTGTAAACCCTAGAAATGGTTGTGTGTGAAAATCCCAGTAACTGAGCAGATTGTGAAATACTCAGACCGGCCCGTCTGGCACCAACAACCATGCCACGCTCAAAATGGCTTAAATCACCTTTCTTTCCCATTCTGACATTCAGTTTGGAGTTCAGGAGATTGTCTTGACCAGGACCACACCCCTAAATGCACTGAAGAACTGCCATGTAATTGGCTGATTAGATAATTGCATTAATGAGAAACTGAACAGGTGTTCCTAATAATCCTTTAGGTGAGTGCATTAGTGTTATATGTTATACTGTGATATGCAGCAGTGTGTAGTGTCAGTCTGACCTGTGTCTGCGCCCGCACTGAGTCGATCTTCTCTTTCTAATGTGCTACTGGCTGAGGAGATGCTGGAGGCAGAGCAGTTATCCTTCTCGTTCACTTCTTCGTTCTGTCGTTCTTTATCACTCAAGATCCCGCTGTCCTCCGCCTCTCCATCCGGCGCTTCCCGCTCAGACCCCTCCTCTTCCTCTTCCTCGGCTCCACCCACTTCCGGTTCGGCTCGTATCTCCTCCTCCGGTTCTGGTCCGGGTTCTGTGTGCGTCTCCTCCGGTTCCAGACTCGCCTCCGCATCCGGTTCTAGATCAGTGGTGTCTGTGGAGAGGGACGAAGACAACTAATGATGAACATTTCTTACTTTTACATTAAAGGGCTGGTGTCATGCGATGTGACTTGTGTAACTGTAGTTAGTGTGTAATGTCGCTGCTTGAGCATAAACAGTCTCTGCAAAGTTACAGCGCTGAAAGTTCACTGCAAACGGAGATATTGTCTTTTAAAGTTACGGCAGTTTATTGCCTACAAAAATGGCCGGTTTGGACTACAACGAGCTTCTTCCTGGGTTGGTGACATCATAAACCCTTGCTAGTCTCCGCAGATGTGACTTCTGGCCGTAATGGGAAGGGGTGTGGCCTTAACCTGTGCTTCAGCCAATAAAAATACAGGAAACTACATTTGGCCATCTGACCAATCTAAGACCATTGCGTTTTTCAGAGGGAGGGGCTTCATAGAAGCAGGAAGCAAAGGACAGTGGAGACAGCGGTGTGGGATAAAGGGAGAATAGAAGAAAAATACAGCGTTTTAAAAAAGAAGTATTAAAACATGGAACCACCCCTTTAAAAAAGTCTGCTCTTCTCACCAAGGCTGCATTCATATAATCAAAAAACAATAAAAACATCAGATCCTCATCTGAGAGTGATTAGTGAAGGGTCATGTGACACTGAAGACTGGAGTAATGAGGACAAACTCAGCTTTAATCACAGGAATAAATCACACTTTCACACAGAGAACAGATGATCTACACTGGAGTT
>NC_090190.1:42802219-42814719 GCF_024679245.1 Pseudorasbora parva
TGGGCGGAGTCAGAGGCAGGAGGGGGCGTGGCCTTCCTCTCCTCAGGTGTGTGTGTGTCACAGCGCTCTGACTTACTGATGGCGGCGCTGCAGACGGGCATTATGGGTAAAATACAGTGATGTATACGCTGGTAATAAATACGCTCCGGCAAACATCAGCCACCACAAACCCCTTAATACAGTCTGAGTGAGCCAATCAGGCACAGATATACTGATCATACATATAATTATATAGTAGAATATAAAAATAGTAATTGATAATATTATGTATTTATGCAAATAATACATACTGATCATATATTAAATCATAAAATATAATAAAATATAAGTAATATAATATAACTAAATTATAAAATAAAATATAATAAAATATAAGTAATATAATATAACTAAATTATAAAATAAAATATAATAATATTAATATAATATATATAGATAATATAACATAATGTTACATAATATTGATAATATACCACACTAATAAAATATAATATAATTTAATATAGCTGATATTCCAGTTTAGTCCAGCAATTATCTTATATTATATTAGTTATAGTTCTGAAAACACAGGTATAGAGAAACTGTAGTTATAGTTTTGGTTATGAGGAGATATGAGACATAAATCAATAAAACTGCAGCTATCAGCGATAAATCCAGGATTTATAATTAGACACAGAGTGCTTCAGTGATCCTGACGGAGGGTGTGTGTGTGACAGAGAGAGTGTGTTACACAGAGAGTGTGTGTGACACAGAGTGTGTGTGTGACACAGAGAGTGTGTTACACAGAGAGAGTGTGTGACACAGAGAGTGTGTGTGACACAGAGAGTGTGTGTGACACAGAGAGAGTGTGTTACACAGAGAGCGTGTGTGACACAGAGAGTGTGTGTGACACTGAGGGCCCTATCTTGCACTCAGCGCAGTTGACTTTGTACACCGCCGCATGTGTCATTCCTATTTTGCACCGGCACAAAGCGCGCTTTTCCCTCCACAGAAGCACGCCGCTAAACTAGTGAATGAACGTGCGCTCCCTGGGCGGTTCAGCGCAAAAGAGGAGG
Source organism: Pseudorasbora parva (assembly GCF_024679245.1). Classification (NCBI taxonomy): domain Eukaryota; kingdom Metazoa; phylum Chordata; class Actinopteri; order Cypriniformes; family Gobionidae; genus Pseudorasbora; species Pseudorasbora parva. Next base: position 42,803,275 of record NC_090190.1, read on the forward strand.
CGTGTTCCGGCGCAAACAATCCCTGGTGCTATTTTGCTGTTCCATTAAACAGTTGCGCCACTGACCAGAATAAACCTCGTCTAAAGTCAGCGGCGCGCTGTGTTGTTCATTCTGCTATTTTAAGGGCGCATGCTTGACCATAATGTATAGCGTGCACAACGCGCAGACACTTTGCTCATGTCATCTACAGAGATGCAACAGTTATTTTTGCAAATCATAAATTGTTACACTAAAAAAATATGAACACGTGAGATGACGGAAATCATTGTGGTGTGCCACGAAGATGTGAAAAAATAGGCATAAATCCAGCCCAATAGTGGCCAGACATATCTGTGTATAAGGACATCTGACAAATTGGTTTGTCTGTCAAGAACCAGGAAAAAAAAAACTGAAAAAACTGTTTAACCGACGCTATTTCGGGTGTGTTTCTCCATCCTCATACAACACAACTCCTCTGTCTTTCACTGCTCTTCAAGAGCATCCGTCTCCTCGGCTGTGAACCGCTCCTGGCGTGCGTCTGGTAAATACGCCATAATAATAGCGACCCATAATGAACTTGCGCAGCTGCTTTTAAAGGGAATGTTGGATGACGCTCTGATTGGTTTATTCACGTTACACCCAAACCACACCTATGAATAATGAAGCTACTTCAGACCAACCCATTTTAGATTTGCGCCGGTGCAAGAGCCATTTATCCCGCCGGGAAAATAACAACAGCGGCGAGACCCGCCCACAGAGTTACTTACGCTTCGCGCTTTGACACTTTGACAAAATAGGGCCCTTAGTGTGTGTGACAGAGAGAGTGTGTGACAGAGAGAGTGTGTGGCACAGAGAGTGTGTGTGACACAGAGAGTGTGTGTTAGACAGAGAGTGTGTGTGTGACAGAGTGTGTGTGTGTGACACAGAAAGTGTGCGTGACAGAGAGTGTGTCTGACACAGAGTGTGTGTCTGACACAGAGTGTGTGAGGGTTTCCAGGACTGGAGGTCAGAGGTGAAAGTGTGAAGTCTGACGAACACGAGTGCAAACCTCCAGCTCTGCACTAAAATACCTGATGATACTGAGACTAGAAGGGCTCATGTCCCCATCTTCATCATCATCCGAGCCTGACTCTGTGAGGGGAGCTTCCTCCTCATCCTCTTCTCTGACAGAGAGAATTACGCAAGAACAGCAGAAGAAAGAGATGATGAGACTAGGGCCGACCCCGAACAGTCGAAGATTGGATGCATCGATAAGCAGAGCCAGATTCGACCACCAATCTCATGTGATGAAACGAGGATCATACCCTTTCGGCACTATGGGGGTGCTCAATATATTAAAGACGTGGCGCTGCGCTGAGCTTCAGTCCGGTGTGTGACCCGCTTTAGGCACAGTCGGCTTCAGAACGGTCATGTAAACGCACTCAAAGTGTTCTTGTCCTCTCTAGGCAGGTATTTTTTTTAGGTTTATTCAGGCCTGGTTCTAAGCACCCTCAAACGCAAGCAAAAGCAGTTTGACTCAGTTGACACAGTAATAATATTGGCGAAACAGATTTGGCAGATTTTCACATTTTTGTCCTTGTTCTGGAGAGCGTCAAATGCATCTATTTACAGCGAGTTTTTGCAGTGGTGAGTGGTGTAGCCAATCACAGATACATCGGTGAGTGATGCAGCCAATCACAGATACATCGGTGAGTGATGCAGCCAATCACAGATACATCGGTGAGTGATGCAGCCAATCACAGATACATCGGTGAGTGATGCAGCCAATCACAGATACATCGGTGAGTGATGCAGCCAATCACAGATACATCGGTGAGTGATGCAGCCAATCACAGATAGTTGTTGATCTCTGGAACGCGATCAGAAATCTCACCACTCGAAACGGCAGAGTTTTTATTCAGTGCTGAGTTAATGCAGGCTCGCGAAACCTCTTAATAACAAAGTCAAGCCACTATGCAAATAAGAGATTTATTGTTGACAACTTCATTTTTATAATGAAACTTCGTGAGATCACCATGAACTGGCAAAGTAGCAGCATCGTAGTGATCGTAGAGATCTTGGCTCTCTTTCGAGGCTACAGTCATTCATTAATAAAATCGACGGCCAATATTGCTTGCTGCAAAGTTTTGCAATTGACATCTAAATATAAATGGAACTGCACAAGACAGAAATATCCCCCTGAGACCCACAATAGAGGTTTGGCATCAGTAGAGGACATTATTTAGCGAATTTCTCTAACAACACACAGTTTTAAGTCTGTATATTCAGAATATAAGACATTCTTATGAAAATATTATTACATGCATTTTTACATTACATATAGTCCCAAAACTATAACTATACATTAAAAATGCAAATTAGAAAGGAAATTGCATTTATAGCCATGTTTACACACATATTGCATTAAGTAGAATGGTAGCCTATCAAATTATTCTGTATCTTTCATAACACTGAGAATTATCTTTATACAAAGTTTGGGTAAAATAAACGGATTGGTGAATGGAAAAAAAAAATCCCATTGTTTGTCTATTCATGTCTTTTAATTTCCTCAATAAAGGGGTTCTGGTGTCCTCTGTATAGTAGAATATCTCGCATATAACATAGGAATAAATGTTTTTTTTATGCTCCAAACAATGACCGGAGAAAAAAAAATCTAAATTCACAAAACCTTTTTTTCTGGTTCTCAGGAAGATGACATGTTAAAATACTAGTAACGCATTAAAGTAAGTTACCTGTAAATAAATACCGTAATCATACATTTGTCTATACACTGCTATGGTCGAGCCATTAGAGCGCCCTCAGTGATTTGATTCTGGAACCAGGCCTGGGTTTATTTATCAAAATGTTCTTTTATATTTGTGTGATGTTCTGTATTTCGCGGCTTTAACATGTTATGAGAAAACGTTTTACGAATGTTTATCCACCAGATTATCTTTATTTAAACCTAAATAAGAAAGCCATTGTCAGTTCGTCCGTCAGTTGGCAGGCAGTTTTGGTCGCTTTATTAAAAGTGTTTGCTGTGTGCAGTGTGTAAAGGAAAATAAAAATAGTTTTACCCTCCTGCTGACTAGTGTCGTGCCCCTCCCAACCCACACCCACACCCACACACACACACACACACACACACAGATGATTCAACTATCACGTCGACCATAGAGAGATTCGACAATTCTGATTCTAATGTATAAATCCTTATTTGGGGACAGCACTAGATGAGACACGAGCACACCTGAGCATCATCATCATCATCATCATCATCATCAGTGTCTGTGTTTTATTATGACAGCAGCTCACAGTGCTGAGCAATGCATGCGTGAAGTCAGTCTGATAATGATAAATATGATAAAAAAACCATGAGACTACTAAATAAGACTGAGGTGATCTGAGGAGTGTGTTAGTGATAACCACAGCAGAGATCAGATCACCCCTAATAACACACACACTTGTGTTCATCAGCCAATCACAGACACTGATGCTGGTCATAGAATTACAATATCATCAAAAAGTTGATTTATTTCTCTAATTCCATTCAAAAAGTAAAACTTTTCAAATGTTTATTTCTTTAAATTTTGATGATTATAACTGACAACTAAGGAAAATCCCACATTCAGTATCTCAGAAAAACAGAATATTGTGAAAAGGTTGAATACTGAAGATATCTGGTGCCGCACTCTAATCAGCTAATGAACTCAACACACCTGCAAAAGCCTAATGGACTCTCAGTCTAGTTCTGTAGGCCACACAATCATGGGGAAGACTGCGGATTCGACAGTTCTCCAAAAGACGACCATTGACACCTTGCACAAGGAGGGCGAGACACAAAAGGTCATTGCAAAAGAGGCTGGCTGTTCTCAGAGCTCTGTGTCCAAGCACATTAATAGAGAGGCAAAGGGAAGGAAAAGATGTGGTAGAAAAAAGAGTACTAGCAATAGGGATAATCACACCCTGAAGAAGACTGAAACTAGGGCTGGACGATATGGCCAAAATTTATATCACGATATATTTCTTAATTTCGGTCGATACGATATAATTTCGATATCGATATGAACTATATAAAAGCTTTAGAAAAACTACCAAGAACTGCCACAAAGGATGTCTGTACCTACAAACTTCTGAAAAATTAATTTGCGAAGTCTATGAAACCTCCTCCTATAAAACTATATAATATTTTAGAAATAAAAACGGTACAAATAAATTAATGTTCACCTTTTATTTGCAGATTTATTTGCATTTAAGTCAAATAAACATAAGACTCTCACTTCGCAGACGCAGTTTATTGAGCATTTTCTTTTACGTTTTAAATTTCAGTGTAGAACGATTCATAGCGCTATATTCTCCTTTTATGCAAAACTACAGACCTTTATCTACTGATGCACAAAAAATAAATAAAAGAAGACTCAATTCAGTGGCCTATTTGTGCCTTGTTTGAGATGAGTGCACGCTGCTTTTTGCAAGGCTTTAAACAGGAGAAGATGATACATTTTCGTGAAGCCATGTCTGACCGTCTTTCACAAGCTTTGAAAGGTAAGTTAAACGAGAATGAATGCATTGGTGTTAAAGCAGCACTAGGTAACTTTTCAACCTTCATAATATATTTTTTAAGACTCTTGTGATGATACATCGACTTACAATAGGTTGAATGACACGTCTGCCATAGCCTGATGGGGTCTGTATCGTTTTTAATCGTACTTTTAAACTTCGGGTTTCGGGTAGTAACCCGAGAAAAAGAAAAGAACTACAAAATTCGACTGCTTTACGGCATATACGTCACTTCCACCAACACACACACTTCCTTACATTCGGACGTGCGAGCCCAACTTTGTTCGTCGGATAATATAGTCATGTCCGAAGCAGCACAGACAAATAAGAAAGAAAAGGTTTTGTTGGAGGAAAGCAATAAGAGGAAATGGAAAAAATGATGGGATTAAAGGCAAGACGAGGATCAACATGTGACCAGCGTTTGCTCGTCGGCGTGAGCTGAAGGAGGCGCGCCCGACCGACGCTGTCATGCTTGTTACGGTGATTACCGACCACTCAAACACTGAACTGAAGTATCATATAGATTCTGTAAAACGCTAACCAATAGACTACTATAATGACGCTGGCTTGTAAACGTGAGCATCGTGATTATTTGGCGTTTGAAAAAAATAAAACCCATGAAATTATATTCATATGACATGCTGAAACATGCCACTGACTGTAACGTTACCTGGGATGAAGACGTTTCCCACGCGACGCCAGAAGAACTCCTCTTGCAGTTTTCAGGGGAACTGTTAGTGCTGCACCGACCCCGCGGGACGCTTTTATGAAGTTATTTGGCCCGCACCGCACCACTGGATATATTTTTACAGCCCGCCGCGCACCCGCGACCATTAAATAGACATACGGGGTCCGCGGGTTATGAGACGACCCGCGCATCACTAGTTCAGGGCTATCAGGGCTGTCATGTCAACAAATGCACGCGCGATGGCATCCCCTGTTGTAGATGACAGATCTTACGACAGTGGTTGAGGACATTATTTTTTCCAAACTGTAGGGGGACCCCGAGAGCAAAAGTAGCCAAGTGGGGCTTTAATACATGACATGTGTGCAAATGTGGAAAGCATTAAAACAAATGTGCCACTTGCCTCTTACACGAATAGTCTACATGGATTATTTGTAACACTTGGCATCGTATTGTTAGACATTAGATTGATGCATCTATGTCGATTGTTACACCCCTAGTCGGCACCTCTCCGGCACATTTTGCAGCACACTGAAACCTGAAGTTTAATATCAGATCTTAAGCCACATTCGCACGGGACTAGTGTTATCTAAGGACCTCTGGTGATTTGTAATAATTGCAGAGAATGTCTGTGATCTTAATCCCGTGCGAATCGGCCATGTCTGTAATTTGTATAGTAAAAATTCCCCCGCAAATTACCTACCATATTTCGCCGCACACCGAGGTCCTGTGATAACATTAGTCCCGTGCGAATCGACATCTCTGTGATTTGGCCAGGATTAGGCGGATTGTATATCATTTTTGCAAGCTTTTTTTCTTCCTGTGAGCATTTCTATCTTTATCTTTCACGAAGAATAAAGTCTGCATTCATAATGCGCACCGTTATGAATCCCCGTGCAGCCGCGCCCACACGGATTATACTTTCACTTTAGAATGATTATCAATTTGAGAGTAATCTGATTGAATGGTGTGTTTAATATTAACATCAATAGCCTGTTCTTAATGAAAAACAGAACAGTACAGTACAATGACAATCTTGTTTAAATAGCCACTTTTGCATTTGAAACTGAATCTTCCGTCGTATATTGTGAGCTTCTCACTCGTGATAAATTAAATCTGATTCCTGCCGCTGGTCTGAGCTCAGTTCATGGCGTCTGTTCGCTAACTGAACAAAAAAATTATATTTATTTATTAGGCTACTGTAAAATAATCAAAACGATATCGATGCTTGTTTATGATTTCATACAGATATCTATAACGAAGTCTATCATATCCGGGAGAAGTCAGTAAATTCAAGTAAAATCACAGGCTTGCTTATCCCGTGCGAATGCGCCACGCAAAACTCAGATGTGGGGGAGTCATTTCTAAATCACAGAGGTCTTTAATACTAATCCCGTGTGAATAGTGCTGTAGATAGCCGAACCACTTCCACGCCACTAAAGAAAGTTAGTCTTTCTCCTTACTTGTGGAAGCTCGTCCAGTCACATTTGTATTAGTCAGGGAAACTCTTTTTGTAGCTAAAACTTGCCGCGTTGGATCTATCAGCCTACTACTGCTGCGCACTGGCTGCATGTCCCGTGGTGTACGTCATCGCGCTAGCCAATCGTGTTCTGCTCTTTCTGACGGCTGCGCCCTGAACGTCAGTCAGTGAGGAATGCTGTAATGTATATCGAAATATCGGAAATGTGTTTAAAAATCATATCACCGTTATTGAAAAAAATTATATCGCGATATATATTGATATTGAATTATTGTCCAGCCCTTACTGAAACAAAACCCATTCAAAATTGTGGGGGAGAGTGGACAAAGAGTGGACTGCAGCTGGAGTCAGCGCTTTAAGAACCGCTGCGCACAGACGTATGCAAGACATTTCAGCTTCGCATTCCTTGAGTCAAGCCACTCTTGAACAACAGACAGCGTCAGAAGCGCCTCGCCTGGGCTAAAGACAAAAGGGCTGCTGAGTGGGCCACAGTTATGTTATCTGATGAAAGTAAATTTGGCATTTCCTTTCGAAATCAGGGTCCCAGAGTCTGAAGAGAGGAGAGGCACACAGTCCACATTTTCCTTAGTTGTCAGTTATAATCATCAAAATTAAAATAAATAAATATTTGAAATATATCAGTCTGTGTATAATGAAATAATATAATAATAGATGTTTCACTTTTTAAATGGAATTAATGGGGAAAAAAATTAACTTTTTGATGATATTCTAGTTATATGACCAGCACCTGTATGTATGTATATGTATGTATGTATATACATACACACAAACACACACAACTCACATAAAGGATTATTAGGAACACACACTAATACTGTGTTTGGCCCTTTCGCCTTCAGAACTGCCTTAATTCTACGTGGCATTGATTCAACAAGCTGCTGAAAGCATTCTTTAGAAATCTTGGCCCATATTGATAGGAGAGCATCTTGCAGTTGATGGAGATTTGAGTGAACTCATTGTCATGTTCAAGAAACCAATCTGAAATGATTTGAGCTTTGTGACATGGTGCATTATCCTGCTGGAAGTAGCCATCAGAGGATGGGGACATGGTGGTCATAAAGGGATAGACATGGTCAGAAGGGGCACTAAGGGGCCTAAAGTGTGCCAAGAAAACATCCCCCACACCATTACACCACCACCACCAGCCTGCACAGTGGTAACAAGGCATGATGGATCCATGTTCTCATTCTGTTTACGCCAAATTCTGACTCTACCATCTGAATGTCTCAACAGAAATCGAGACTCATCAGACCAGGCAACATTTCTCCAGTCTTCAACTTTCCAATTTTGGTGAGCTCGTGCAAATTGTCGCCTCTTTTTCCTATGTGTAGTGGAGATGAGTGGTACCCGGTGGGGTCTTCTGCTGGTGTAGCCCATCCGCCTCAAGGTTGTGTGTGTTGTGGCTTCACAAATGCTTTGCTGCATACGTCGGTTGTAACGAGTGGTTATTTCAGTCAAAGTTGCTCTTCTATCAGCTTGAATCAGTCGGCCCATTCTCCTCTGTGAATGGTGTTCCTAATAATCCTTTAGGTGAGTGTATATGCATATAATATAATAAATTCTCCCATATTACGCTGATATGTAATGCTCCAAAAATCTTCATCGATCAGTTTAAAAAGGGCACAAAATCTGTCCTTCTTAAAAATATCTTTGAATAAATATGTATTACCAAACCATTAAAAACGGCCAAAGTGTCTAAATAATAAATAGACTGGTTATGTAATGTATGAAGCACAATACTCATATGCATTTAAACATCTACTGTAACTTTTTTCGATATATAAACAGATGTGTTTAAATGTCTTCCCAGAGGTCATTATGACACTGATCAGATGTTGTTATGGGGCGTCTGATCACCTGACAGCACACACACTTACATCAGCGGGAGATGTCCATGCGTCACACGGGCTCTGGAGCAAACACACATTGATAATGTCTCGTCACACTCTGAGATCATGTGACCTAACCCTGCACTACACAATTCATAAATTTATTAAAAACAATAATTATTTCTGTTTTTGCACTTGAATTTCTCTGAATTCCTTAATTGATTATTTGACACCTAAACAACTCAATTTATAAACTAATTATTAATTTAGGACATTTTTACAAAAACAGGTTCCTATGAAATATGTTTTATTTTTTCCAAAATTCTGTCTCATCTGTTTAAATTTTTCTAAGTTTTGTGTTTTATAACATAAAATAAATTTATTATCAAAAATTGTTGATGAATTTATCAATTTTCTTTAGATTTATTGATTTAAAACTTGCCAAACTTGACAATGAATGTAAAATATTAAACTGTAGAATTGTGTATATTTATCATAATTGTATATAATTTGTTAGGAACATACTCTCGCTATAATCAGCCCAAAAACAAAAACATAAATACAAAATTATATTTTGGAAAAGGAATTATTGCATTGTGACAATATTTTAAAGATGAATAAAAAGTTTTCCTATGTATAATATTATATATAATATTCATTTTTATTTAATTGTGTACAATAATAATTTATATTACACTACTACAATTATTAATAATAGTTATAGTTAATCATAATAGTAAATTAATTATAATTACTTTATAATATTTTTTAATATTTATCATTTATTTATTTATTTTTAAATGCATGCATCATGGTAGTCTTTTTGCATGGCTTTAAAATGATTAATAATTATTAATTATTGATCAATTGATCAATTTACTTTAGATTTATTCAATAAAAACTTGCCGAACTCCACAACATTTCACGCTATTGTTTTTAAATTGACAATGAATGTAAAATAAAACTAAAATTTTTTATATTTATCATAATTGTATATAATTTGTTAGGAACATACTCTCGCTATAATCAGCCCAAAACCAAAAACATAAATACAAAATTATATTTTGGAAAAGGAATTATTGCATTGTGACAATATTTTAAAGATAAATAATAAGTTTTCCCCAAAATATTCATTACTGTAACACACACAAAATCAATAATTTATTATATAATTTTGTATTATACTCATATTACATTACTACAATTATAACTATTAATAATAGTTATATTATTAATCATAATGGTAAATAATTATATATATTTTTTAAATATTTATTATTTATTTTTAAATGCATTCATCATGGTAGTCTTATTGCATCGCTTTAAAATGATTAATAATTCTTAATTACCGATGAACTGATCAATTTATTTTTCAATTTATTATTCAATCAAAACTGGCCGAACTCCACAACATTTCACGTTATTTTTTTAAAAATTGACAATAAATGTAAAATATTAAACTCTATAATTGTGTTATATAAATGTGTTATAATATTAAACTCTATTATTTATCATAATTGTAGATTTCTTCGCATATTGTTCCACCTTCAGATGTCGGTGATGATGCGTTAAACGCCTCTCACCTCTCGTTAAGTGCTGAGCGGTGCGGGGAGGCGGGGCTAAGTGGGGAGGCGTGGCCTGACCTGCCCAATGAGTGCCTGCGACTGCGGCGTCTCTCCAAGCCCCGCCCCTCTCCTGCGCCGACGCTGGACCTCCGTCTGTCCCGCCGACCGCAAGATGGAGGCAAGCCGTCCTCATCTCCATCCTCATGGCGCAGAGTCGCCTGCGGGTCAGAAATATCAGTCATATTCATAGGTCAGTCATAAATCACATATCACTGGAGATTAGGGTTGGGTACCGACACCCAGTGCCAATAGAGCACCAGTACCTATATAACTGGTATGTACCCGACCCAATTTGAACGCAGAATTCAGTTCCTCCTTTCGGTGCCGCCCACTTAAAGGGTTAGTTCACCCACAAATGTAAACTCTGTCATTAACTCCTCCCCCTAATGTGGTTGGCCAGCCGTCAGACCTCCGTCATCTTCACACACAGATGAAGATATTAGTGTTGAAATCCGATGGCTCAGAAAGGCCTTCATTGACACCAATGTCATTTCCTCTCTCAAGACCCATAAAGGCACTAAAGACGTCGTTACAAAGCCCATCTCACTACAGCGGCTCTACAATCATTGATGAAGACGCCAGAATAGAGTTAGTGCGCAAAAAACACTAAATAACGACTTATATAGTGATGGCCGATTTCAGAACAAAGCTTCGAACCGTTATGAGTCAGTGAATCGATTCATGATTCGGATCGCTAAAGTCACGTGATTTCAGCAGTTTGACATGCGAGCCGAATCATGAAAGTAGCGGTTTGGCACCCGTATCGTAGAAACCCAAACGATACCCAGCCCTAGTGGAGATGTTAGATCTGATCAGTGCCTCGTAGATGTTGAGCTGCTCCAGCAGGTCCAGATCGGTGCCCTTGCGGCCCAGATATCGCTGACACACACTCTCCATGCCCTGATCCTCCAGAACATCCACCAGATCATAGAAGGAGTCCTGATCCGGCAGCACCGCCAGCGTCTGACACACACACACACACACACACACACACACACACACACAACCACACACGCACGCACACACACACACACACACACAACCACACACGCACGCACCCACGCACACACGCACACACACACACACACACACACACACACAACCACGCACACACGCACACACACACACACACACACACACAACCACACACGCACGCACCCACGCACACACAGAGACACACACACACACACCGATTATGATGATTTCACCAGTAGTGGAGGTTAGGCTTAAATCAGCACATTATTTTACTGGATAATGCTCTAAGAACATTCAGTGTTTGTTTGTGTG